>NC_091190.1:23684354-23686854 GCF_040958095.1 Procambarus clarkii | reverse complement strand
CTTTGAACCTGTTCTAGAGGAAAAGGTGTGTGTGTGTGTGTGTGTGTGTGTGTGTGTGTGTGTGTGTGTGTGTGTGTGTGTGTAAACTCACCTATTTGTGCTTGCGGGGGTTGAGCTTTGGCTCTTTGGTCCCGCCTCTCAACTGTCAATCACTGGTGTACAGATTCCTGAGCCTACTGGGTTCCATCATATCTACATTTAAAACTGTGTATGGAGTCAGCCTCCACCACATCACTGCCTAATGCATTCCATCCGTTAACTACTCTGACACTGAAAAAGTTCCTTGTAACGTCTTTGTGGCTCATGTGGGTACTCAGTTTCCACCTGTGTCCCCTTGTTCGCGTCCCACCAGTGTTGAATAGTTTATTCTTGTTTACCCGGTCGATTCCTCTGAGGATTTTGTAGGTTGTGATCATGTCTCCCCTCACTCTTCTGTCTTCCAGTGTCGTAAGGTGCATTTCCCGCAGCCTTTCCTCGTAACTCATGCCTCTTAGTTCTGGGACTAGTCTAGTGGCATACCTTTGGACTTTTTCCAGCTTCGTCTTGTGCTTAACAAGGTACGGGCTCCATGCTGGGGCCGCATGCTCCAGGATTGGTCTTACATATGTGGTGTACAAGATTCTGAATGATTCCTTACACAGGTTCCTGAACGCTGTTCTGATGTTAGCCAGCCTCGCATATGCCGCAGACGTTATTCTTTTTATGTGGGCTTCAGGAGACAGGTTTGGTGTGATATCAACTCCTAGATCTTTCTCTCTGTTCGTTTCATTAAGTACTTCATCTCCTATTCTGTATCCTGTGTTTGGCCTCCTATTTCCACTGCCTAGTTTCATTACTTTGCATTTACTCAGGTTGAACTTCAACAGCCATTTGTTGGACCATTCACTCAGTCTGTCTAGGTCATCTTGTAGCCTCCTACTATCGTCCTCAGTTTCAATCCTCCTCATAATTTTTGCATCATCGGCAAACATTGAGAGAAACGATTCTATACCCTCTGGAAGATCATTTACATATATCAGAAACAGTATAGGTCCAAGGACTGACCCCTGCGGTCAGTCCTTGTGTGTGTGTGTGTGTGTGTGAGAAAAATTAGATAGTAGTTAGTGACAGTTGAGTGACAGTTGAGAGTCGGGTCGAAAGAGCAGAGTTCAACCCCCGCAAGAACAACTAGGTGAATACACAACTGGAGCATACCTGGAAGTTTCGGGAGTTCTACTCCCTAAGACCGGTCTGGGAGCCGAGTTGTGACAACCTGGTCCAACAAGCTGTTGCTTGGAGCGCGTTGCAAACTTCTGCACCTTTCGAACTTCCTTATTTTTTTTAAGATGATGGGGCGGCATACTCTAAGTCTGACATAGGCGGTATACAGTGATGTTAAAGCCTCCTTATTCAGGTTTTGAGGTGGTCCTGAGAATCAGTGTCCCTGCGGCCCGGTCTTTGACCAGGCCACCCGGCTGGTGGTCCGGTCAACCAGGCCTACCGGCTGGTGGTCCGGCCACGTGGGCAAGACTGACAACAACAACAATACAGCCAGCAGCAGCAGCGTTACGGCCGGCCACGTGGGCAAGACTGACAACAACAATACAGCCAGCAGCAGCAGCAGTGTTACAGCCGGCCACGTGGGCAAGACTGACAACAACAATACAGCCAACAGCAGCAGCAGTGTTACAGCCGGCCACGTGGGCAAGACTGACAACAACAATACAGCCAGCAGCAGCAACAGTGTTACAGCCGGCCACGTGGGCAAGACAAACCAAGCAAAAGACATCCAACAACATTCAAGGCTGACCTCAAGAGAGACAAAGCTGGCAAGAGGACCACAGAGCCGGCTGGCTGAAGGGGGAGGGGGAGGGGGATCCCCCACTTAGCACGTCACATGAGATCAATGACATGGCACTGTGCCTTCCTCCACCCACTCTCTCCACTGAGTGTGGCTGCTGGCGGAGGCCCACCAGGCCACACAGGGCGCCCCCAGGGCACACATGGGCACCCCCAGGGCACACATGGGCACCCCCAGGGCACACATGGGCACCCCCAGGCCACACAGGGCGCCCCCAGGGCACACATGGGCACCCCCAGGCCACACAGGGCGCCCCCATGGCACACATGGGCACCCCCAGGGCACACATGGGCACCCCCAAGGCACACATGGGCACCCCCAGGGCAAACATGGGCACCCCCAGGGCACACATGGGCACCCCCAGGGCACACATGGGCACCCCCAGGGCACACATGGGCACCCCCAAGGCACACATGGGCACCCCCAGGTCACACATGGGCACCCCCAGGTCACACATGGGCACCCCCAGGGCAAACATGGGCACCCCCAGGGCACACATGGGCACCCCCGGGGGCACATGGGCACCTCCAGGGGCACACATGGGCACCCCCAGGGGCACATGGGCACCCCCAGGGGCATACACGGGCACCCCCAGGGGCACATGGGTACCCCCAGGGGCACACATGGGCACCCCCAGGGGCACACATGGGCACCCCCAGG
>NC_091190.1:23666854-23679354 GCF_040958095.1 Procambarus clarkii | reverse complement strand
ATGGAGTCAGCCTCTACCACATCACTTCCTAATACATTCTATCTGTTAACTACTCTGACACTGTGTGTGTGTGTGTGTGTGTGTGTGTGTGTGTGTGTGTGTGTGTGTGTGTGTTTGAAATTACTGTAGTACGTAAGTGAAATGTTGGACAATAAGTTCGTCTTGTATTACTTGATTGCCCCAAAATGACCCACCGAAAGATGGAACACTTAATATACAACTTGATCAACCTAGGTTAATAGATGAGGTGAGGCATGATCAGTTCATCCCTCCTTCCCCGGGTGCTGTGCTGGCACAGCACCGCGCCTCTCACTTTACCTCTTGCCTTGTAACACTTTCCTCTATTTCCAAGTTTCGCCTGGGGTAAGGGTCCAGGACGGACCAGAGGGTCCGGTGTGGTCTGTCGTGGAGACCAGGATGGTTGGGTTACTGTGCGTCATCGCCCTGTGAGGCCAACACTGCCATTGTTATAGTGGTAACATTCCTGGGGCTGCAGGACATAGCAAGGCATCAACTATACGCAAAATGAAGTGTTGCACTGAATAACTCTCTACAATATAATAAATGAAGAAATGTTCCGGCTCCTGCACTGTGAACAAAAAGACAAATAAAAAGAGTAATTTAGAACTAGATCACAATAAGGTAACTTGCTGCCACCAAGTTTGGTGTACCTGTAGTCGGCTTCTCTACGCCCAAAGTATTATGAATACAATCAATTGCTTTGATATATTACTTATTATAGTATATTGTATAAATAAATATATATTTATTTAAACAATATACACTAACAAATGTAACGGTGACTTATCAGTAGGTACCTAAATTATGAATTATATAATAATCTACACGTGAAAGATATTAGAGGGACTGATTCCAAATCTGAACACGGAGATTACATCACATGAGACCAGAAGGCATGGCAGGATGTGCAGAATACCCCCGTTGAAGAGCAGAGGTGCAACAGGTACTCTGAGAGAGAACTATCAACATCAGAGGCCCGAGACTGTTCAACACGCTTCCACTACACATAAGGGACATAACTGGCCGACCCCTCACAGTGTTCATGAGAGAACTGGATAGACACCTCCAAAGGATACCTGATCAATCAGGCTGTAACTCATACGTCAGGCTGCGAGCAGTCGCGTCCAACAGCCTGGTTGATCAGTCCAGCAACCAAGAGGTCTGGTCGGGCCGCGGGGCCGTTGATCCCCGGAAGCTACACAAGGCAGCCACACCGTAGGTATAAAGCCACTAATACGCTAGGTGTTTAATTGTTCAGTAGTTTAGTTTGATATCGGGAATAATTTGTTGGAATCAAATCTATTATATTAAAAAACTCCTCCACACTGCTCTGGAAGAAACCATAAAGCTGGCACAAACCCCGTTGAAAACTCCAAGACACATTCCACAGCACGAGGAAACCCCTTCTCGCAGCACCACGCCTACACCTGCAAAACAACCCCACCAAACAATACAATGCATACATTAATACCCAGCTCCAACGCGGCGTAAAATAAATTTACAAGAGTGGGAGCCAGGCACTCTGGCTTAGTGGATGACGTCAGGGGGAGCTGGGTGGTGCTTAGGCCGGGAGGAGACGACCCATGAGACTACAGGTAAAACGCCTTGATGACCCACCTTGAGCACGGAATAGCCGCCTGTAAACATTATCCCCCCCCGCAAAACTTGCCCAGTTTCTGCCTCCATCCTCTAGCCTAGTCTGGTGGAGGAAGGTGTAGGGGGCTGTGTTCGGTGATGCACGAGGACCTGGTCTATCCTCACCCCTCATCATCTACACGTCAGAGCCCCACCCTCCTCCTCCTCCGGGTCACAGCCTTCCTCATCTGGGACCACACACTCCTTAACCTGGGGCAATATCAACCTGTACCATGGGCCACACCCTACTTCATCATGTGGATACTCCCTGCTTGATGGGGTTCTGGGAATAGTTCTACTCCCTACTGACTTGTGAGAGCTTGGTCCACCAGGCTGTTGCTTGGAGCGGCCCGCAGGCCCACATACCCACCACAGCCCGGTTGGTCCGGCACTTCTTGAAGAAAACTATCTAGTTTTCTCTTGAAGATGTCAACGGTTGTTCCGGCAATATTTCTTATGCTCGCTGGGAGGATGTTGAACAGCCGCGGACCTCTGATGTTTATACAGTGTTCTCTGATTGTGCCTATGGCACCTCTGCTCTTCACTGGTTCTAGTCTGCATTTTCTTCCATATCGTTCACTCCAGCATGTTGTTATTTTACTGTGTAGATTAGGGACCTGACTCTCCAGTACTTTCCATGTGTATATTATTTGATATCTCTCTCGTCTTCTTTCTAGAGAGTACATTTGGAGAGCTTTGAGACGATCCCAATAATTTAGGTGTTTTATCTCGTCTATGCGTGCCGTATATGTTCTCTGTACCTCTCCTGCTCTGAAGGGGGAAGTGAGTACTGAGCAGTACAAGTGATTTCAATAATACTAGCCTCACGTTGTGGTCCCCACGCTCGCCTTGCCACCACACCCACCCTCCTTGGTGGCCACACCCACCCACGCCTTAAGACCCATACTCACCCTCCTTGGTGGCCACACCCACTCTCCTCGGTGGCCACACCCACTCTCCTTGGTGGCCACACCCACTCTCCTTGGTGGCCACACCCACCCTCCTTGGTGGCCACACCCACTCTCCTTGGTGGCCACACCCACCCTCCTTGGTGGCCACACCCACTCTCCTTGGTGGCCACACCCACTCTCCTTGGTGGCCACACCCACTCTCCTTGGTGGCCACACCCACCCACGCCTTAAGACCCATACTCACCCTCCTCGGTGGCCACACCCACTCTCCTCGGTGGCCACACCCACTCTCCTCGGTGGCCACACCCACTCTCCTCGGTGGCCACACCCACTCTATTTGGTGGCCACACCCACTCTCCTCGGTGGCCACACCCACTCTATTTGGTGGCCACACCCACTCTCCTTGGTGGCCACACCCACTCTTGGTGGCCACACCCACTCTTGGTGGCCACACCCACTCTTGGTGACCACACCCACTCTTGGTGGCCACAGACCACTCTTGGTGGCCACAGACCACTCTTGGTGACCACACCCACTCTTGGTGACCACACCCACTCTTGGTGGCCACACCCACTCTTGGTGGCCACACCCACTCTTGGTGGCCACACCCACTCTTGGCGGCCACACCCACTCTTGGTGGCCACACCCACTCTTGGCGGCCACACCCACTCTTGGTGACCACACCCACTCTTGGTGGCCACACCCACTCTTGGTGACCACACCCACTCTTGGCGGCCACACCCACTCTTGGCGGCCACACCCACTCTTGGTGACCACACCCACTCTTGGTGGTCACACCCACTCTTGGTGGCCACACCCACTCTTGGTGGCCACACCCACTCTTGGCGGCCACACCCACTCTTGGTGACCACACCCAGGCTCACGTATACCATTTATCTATTACAAGGGAAACCTGGATACAGTGCAAGGATTTCAGATATTTTATCATTTGTAATAAGATGATTTGCCATTTCCTGCAGCGTGAATTTAGATTTATGAGTGAATCTAAATGGGTAAATTTTTCACCGGAAGACGTAATGCTGTAGTGTCCCCCTCTCTCTGTCCACACACACACACACACACACACACACACACACACACACACACACACACACATACAAACACACACACACACACACACACACACACACACACACACACACACACACACACACACACACACACACACACACACACACACACACACACACCACACACACGCACGCACACACACACACACGCACACACACACAATCTCTCTCTGTACCCTCCCGCACTAACCCACCCCCACACACCCTCTCCATCCCCCTCCCTCACTTCCACCTTCCACCTCTTCCCATATACTCACACACCTCCTCTCTCTCTCTCTCTCTCTCTCTCCCCCCTCTCTCTCTCCCCCCCCTCTCTCTCTCTCTCTCTCTCTCTCTCTCTCTCTCTCTCTCTCTCTCTCTCTCTCTCTCTCTCTCTCTCTCTCTCTCTCTCTCCCCCCCTCTCTCTCTCTCTCTCTCCCTCCCCCTTTCTCTCTCTCTCTCTCCCTCCCCCTTTCTCTCCCTCTCCCCCTCTCTCTCCCTCTCCCCCTCTCTCTCACTCTCCCCCTCTCCCTCCCTCTCCCCCTCTCTCTCACTCTCCCCCTCTCCCTCCCTCTCCCCCTCTCTCTCCCTCTCCCCCTCTCTCTCCCTCTCTCTCCCTCTCCCCCTCTCTCTCCCTCCCCCCTCTCTCTCCCTCCCCCCTCTCTCTCTCCCTCCCCCTCTCTCTCCCCCTCCCCCTCTCTCTCCCCCTCCCCCCTCTCTCTCCCCCTCCCCCCTCTCTCTCCCCCTCCCCCTCTCTCTCTCCCCCTCCCCCTCTCTCTCTCCCCCTCCCCCTCTCTCTCTCCCCCTCCCCCTCTCTCTCCCTCACCCCCTCTCTCCCTCCCCTCTCTCTCTCCCTCCCCTCTCTCTCTCCCTCCCCTCTCTCGCTCCCACCCCTCTCTCTCTTCCTCCCCCTCTCTCTCTTCCTCCCCCCTCTCTCTCCCTCCCCTCTCTCGCTCCCACCCCTCTCTCTCTTCCTCCCCCCCTCTCTCTCCCTCCCCCCCTCTCTCTCTCTGTGTCTGTCTGTCTCTCTCTCTCTCTCTCTCTCTCTCTCTCTCTCTCTCTCTCTCTCTCTCTCTCTCTCTCTCTCTCTCTCTCTCTCACACACACACACACTCATAGGGAAATCATGGAAGGGAGACGAACTCTGACTGCCAAACGCAGGAAATTCACAACTGGAACAAACACAGAGGATGGGATGGAACAGGAAGCCTGGATGAAGGAAGTACTCCAGCAAATGCAGAATGAATTCAGTGAAGGACTGAGGGTAATGAGGGAGACAGTAGCCAACCTGCAAGATGATTTAAGGGCAGCAAAGGAGGAGATAAGATACCTAAAGGAGACTCTTCCACAATACCAGGCACAAACCGTACCCCAGGGAGATGGGAATGCTACTGTGGAGGGGACCACCACAACCCAGATCTCATTTGCTGAAATGCTTAAAAAGAGCCCTGAAGCTAGGTCTGCGGTTAAGGAAGTTGCCATGGAAGTGGCTTCCTCTCAGGAAGCAGCTAGATGTACTAGCCGGCTGATAGAGAGAAATAGAGCAGTAGTAGTAGCAGGCATTGAAGAACAAACAGGGACCAGACCAAAGGAGCGGAGAGACAAGGACAAAAACATGATTAAAGAGATCCTTAAAGAGGTAAGGATGGAGGGAGCTGAGCGAAATGTTGAAAAGGTTTTCAGGCTTGGAAAGTACAACAAGGACAGAGACCGAATGATAAAGGTGGTTTTCATGAGCGAAATCGCGAAAGAGGAACTGCTAGCAAGGAAGTGTTGTCTAAAAGGTGTAGAGAAGTTCAAGAAAATATTCCTGCAGAGGGATATGACAAGGGAAGAGAGAATACGGACAGCAGACGCAAGGAAGGAGCGCAGGAAGAGAGAAGGAAATCAGAGTACCACAACCCAGAACCCTACAATCCCAGAGGGAAGTGGAGAACCCTCCTCAAACAGTGCAACAGCCACAGGGATTGGGGCACCACCCCCAAATTCTACCCAACAGACACCCAACCTGCCCCATCCCCTGTCAGCCCCCCACTAAGTACCCACCTAGGGCACCCTCCCCCCACCCACCCCCCACCCCCCACTCACCCCCCTTCTCCCCCTCACCCCTCTCCCCAGGACCTCCCTTCTCCCCCATCCCCCATGCCCTCTCTTCTTCCACATGCCTTCCCGTCTCTCCCACCCCCATGCCCTCCCTTCTCCCCCTCCCCCCTAAGCCCCCCACTCTCCCCCACCCCACCTAAGTCTTCCCCTCTCCCCCACTCCCCTAAACCCTCCCCTCTTCCTCACCCACCTCAGCCCTCCCTTTTCCCCCACGCCCCCCAAGCCCTCCACCCTTTTCTCTTCCCCCAAGCCCCCCCATCTCCCCTATCCCCCACAGCCTCTCCTCCCCCCATGCTTCCCCAACCCTCCCTCTCTTACCCACCCCCTGTACCCTCCCCCTCTTATCCACCCCCTGTACCCTCCCCCTCTTATCCACCCCCTGTACCCTCCCCCTCTTATCCACCCCCTGTACCCTCCCCCTCTCCCCCACCACCCCAAGCCCTCCCTCCTCCACCAATCCCCCCGTGCCAGGTCCCCCCAGCTCCCACTCACCCCAGATCCCAAAGGTCCCCCCCAGAAAAGAAGCAGAAGAGAGTCAGTTTCAGGGTGATGTACTCGAACATAGATGGGATCACAAGCAAGACAAGTGAACTAAGGGAAAGAGCACAAGAAGTTAACCCAGATGTAATCGGACTCACTGAAACAAAACTCTCTGGAATCATAACGAATGCCGTGTTTCCCCAGGAGTATACAGTAATAAGGAAAGAGAGGGAAGGTAGAGGAGGAGGCGGAGTGGCCCTACTCATGAGAAGGGAATGGAGTTTTAAGGAGATGGCCATCCCGGGCTGTGAGGAGTTCAGAGACTACATAGCAGGCACCATAACAATGGGAGGACCAAGAATAGTAGTAGCAGTAATATACAACCCTCCACCAAATGACAGGAGACCCAGTCAAGAGTATGAAAACAACAACAAGGCAGTTAACACTATAATTGAGAGGGCAGCCTCTGCTGCCTGTAGAAATAGATCCCACCTGCTCATCATGGGCGACTTCAATCACGGAAAGATTGACTGGGAGAACAAGGAACCGCATGGAGGCGAGGATACGTGGAGAGCCAAACTATTGGAGGTGGTGACAAGCAACTTTTTAACGCAGCATGTCGGAGAACCCACAAGGATGAGAGGCAATGACGAACCAGCGAGACTCGACCTAGTCTTCACTCTGAACGACTCCGACATAAGAGAAATCGGTTTTGAGGACCCAGTAGGAATGAGCGACCACAGTGTACTGGTGTTTGAGTACTTGATTGAAGAAGGGTTATTGAACTCGAGGAGGGATACCGAAACCAAAAGGTTAGCATACCGAAAGGGAAACTATGAGGGGATAAGAAAATTCCTAACAGATATAGCATGGGAAACAGAGCTCAGGGGAAAGACGGCCCAAGATATGATGGATTACATCACGCAGAAGTGCAAGGACGCAGCAAACAAGTTTGTCCCAGTCCAAAAGGAAAACAGAGAAATGAAGATGAGAAACCCATGGTTTAATCAAAGATGTAGGCTAGCTAAGCAGCAAAGTAAAAGGGCATGGAGAAACTATAGGAATAACAGGACACTGGAGAGCAGAGAAAGATACCAGAATGCCAGGAATGAATATGTCAGGATGAGAAGAGAGGCAGAAAGACAATACGAAAATGACATCGCAAGCAAGGCAAAGACTCAGCCTAAATTGTTGCATAGCCACATTAGGAGAAAAACAACAGTAAAGGAACAGGTTATGAGATTAAGGATAGGGGCGGAAGGATTCACTACAAATGACAAGGAAGTGTGTGAGGAATTGAATAAGAAATTCCAGGAGGTCTTCACCTTAGAACAAGGAGAAATTCCAGAGGTAAGTGAGGGAATAGCTAACCAGGAACCACTGGAAGAGTTTGAGATTACCAGTGGGGAAGTAAGGAAGTGTTTACTAGAGTTGGACGTGACGAAGGCTATAGGCCCAGATGGAATCTCCCCTTGGGTTCTAAAGGAAGGAGCAAGAGAACTGAGCCTACCACTCTCCATAGTGTATAACAAATCACTGGCAACAGGGGAACTGCCAGATACTTGGAAAGCAGCTAACGTAGTCCCGATATACAAGAAAGGGGATAGACAGGAGGCACTGAACTACAGGCCAGTGTCCCTAACCTGCATACCATGCAAGCTGATGGAGAAGATTGTGCGAAAAAAACTAGTGGAGCATCTGGAGCGAAGGAACTTTGTAACACAGCATCAACATGGGTTCAGGGATGGCAGGTCCTGCCTCACAGGGTTACTTGAATTCTACGACCAGGCAACAAAAATAAGGCAAGAAAGAGAAGGGTGGGCAGACTGCATATTTTTGGATTGTCAGAAAGCCTTTGATACAGTGCCACACAAGAGGCTAGTGCGAAAGTTGGAGATGCAGGCTGGAGTGAGAGGGAAGGTACTCCGGTGGATAGAGGAATACCTAAGCAACAGGAGACAACGAGTCTGTGTGAGGGGTGAGGTCTCAGATTGGCGAGACGTCACAAGTGGAGTCCCGCAGGGGTCAGTCCTTGGACCTATACTGTTTCTGGTATATGTAAATGATCTCCCAGAGGGTATAGATTCGTTCCTCTCAATGTTTGCCGACGATGCAAAAATTATGAGGAGGATTGAAACAGAGGATGATAGTAGGAGGCTACAAGATGACCTGGATAGACTGAGTGAATGGTCCAACAAATGGCTGTTGAAGTTCAACCCGAGTAAATGCAAAGTAATGAAACTAGGCAGTGGAAACAGGAGGCCAGGCACAGGATACAGAATAGGAGATGAAGTACTTAATGAAACAGACAGAGAGAAAGATCTAGGAGTTGATATCACACCAAACCTGTCTCCTGAAGCCCACATAAAGAGAATAACGTCTGCGGCATATGCGAGGCTGGCTAACATCAGAACGGCGTTCAGGAACCTGTGTAAGGAATCATTCAGAATCTTGTACACCACATATGTAAGACCAATCCTGGAGTATGCGGCCCCAGCATGGAGCCCGTACCTTGTCAAGCACAAGACGAAGCTGGAAAAAGTCCAAAGGTATGCTACTAGACTAGTCCCAGAACTAAGAGGCATGAGTTATGAGGAAAGGCTGCGGGAAATGCACCTCACGACACTGGAAGACAGAAGAGTAAGGGGGGACATGATCACAACCTACAAAATCCTCAGGGGAATCGACCGGGTAAACAAGGACGAACTTTTCAACACTGGTGGGACGCGAACAAGGGGACACAGGTGGAAGCTGAGTACCCAAATGAGCCACAGAGACGTTAGAAAGAACTTTTTCAGTGTCAGAGTAGTTAGCAAATGGAATGCATTAGGAAGTGATGTGGTGGAGGCTGACTCCATTCACAGTTTCAAATGTAGATATGATAGAGCCCAATAGGCTCAGGAATCTGTACACCAGTTGATTGACGGTTGAGAGGCGGGACCAAAGAGCCAGAGCTCAACCCCCGCAAGCACAATTAGGCAATTAGGTAAGTACACACACACACACACACACCTTTCTTCATTTGTACTTAAACTTACCATGTCTCTGATATGTAAACGATCTTCCAGAGGGTATAGACTCATTCCTCCCAATGTTCGTTGATTATGCAATTATTATGAGAAGAATCAAAACAGATGAAGGTAGACAGAGACTACAGGATGACCTGGACAAGATGGAGTAATGGTCTAGAAAATGGCTCCTAAAGTTTATCTCGGGTAAGTGTAAAGTAATGAAATTAAGTGAAGGGAGCAGGAGACCGAAAACAAGGTACTATATGGGAGGTGAAATCCTGCAAAAGTCAGAGAGAAAAACCTGGGGGATGCTATCACACCGAACCTGGCCCAAGAAGCCCACATCAAAATGATATCAGCAACATATGCTAGATTGGCCAACATACGAACTGCCTTTAGAAAACCGCGTAAGGAATCATTCAGGACCTTGTATACCACTTATGCCAGACTAATCCTGGAGTATGCAGCTCCAGCCTGGAGTTCATACCTATTTAAACACAAGACAAAGTTAGAGAATATATTCAGGGGTCTAGCCACACCAGACTAGCCTCAGCATTGACAAATATGAGTTACGAGGAAAGGCTACAGGAACTAAACCTCACGTCCTTGGAAGACAGAAGTTAGGGGAGACATGATCACTACCTACAAAATTCACAGAAGCATTGACAGGGTAGACAGATAAATTATTTAGCATGGGTGAAACACGAACAAGGGGGACACATGTGGAAACTGAGTACACAAATGAACCACAGACATATTAGAATTTTTTTTTGTTCAGTGTTAGGGTAGTTAACAAATAGAATGTACTAGACAGTGATGTGGTGGACTCCATACACAGTTTCAAAATTAGATATGATAGAGCCCAATAGACTTAGGAATCTGTACATCAGTTGATTCTGTTGATCGACAGTTGAGAGGCGGGATCAAAGAACAGCAACTCAACTCCCCCGCCAATACAACTAGGGAAAGACACACACACACACACACACACACACACACACACACACACACACACACACACACACACACACACACACACACACACACATGCACAATAGTTACAAATATGGTCTGGAAAAAAACGAAAAAAAATGAAGTTTAGCAATTTATTTTTTTCCAGATGAGTGATACGTTTTCATGCCCCAATACCATTATAGGCTAGCTATCCAATTATATTTTATCTATTTAACGAGATGGGAATGAAAATAAATAGGAATTATGTTGAAATACATGAAAAAATCCATCATATATACATCTGCCTAGATATATAATTTACACACACACACTATATGTATGGCGAACATAAGAACTGCCTTTATAAAAATTTGAGTAACAAAACATTCAGATCGTGTGTATATATATATATATATATATATATATATATATATATATATATATATATATATATATATATATATATACGAAAGGATAAGATAAATTATTCTAACACGAATCTTTTCAATATTTCTTACCTTTTTCTTCACTGTCGGGGGTAATATAAAAAATAACTCTCCAAAGTTCATTTTTGTATTTTTAATTATGGTCTGACGCCAAAAAGCGTTTCGCAAGAACTTCTCACATTTTCAGAGATAGATTTTTACACACATCATTTCATGCTTATATTCGTTTTTGAGTTAAGTGATATGACACAAATGTTTTATGGTGAGGTGACAAAAGACAAAACACGAATCAATGGGTATTAATTGCGCATTTGCATGCGCAACACAATAATTGCGTTGGCCAATATATTGCTATATTGCTCTTGCTGCTTCTATGTTGGTTCGGGGTCTTGAAGTGGGTAGAATATAGTTGTGTTAATTGGCTGTTAATTGTTGGTGTTGACTTTATGATGTGTAGAGCCTCGCTGATGTCGAGCCTCCTGCTGTTGCTGTATCTATCGATGATTTCTGTGTTGCTTGTTAAGATTTCTCTGGTGATGGCCTGGTTGTGTGAGGAGATTATATGATCCTTGATGGAGTCCTGTTGTTTGAGCATTGTTAATTGCCTAGAAAGAGACGTTGTTATCTTGCCTATATACTGAGATCTCTGGGGCTGACAGTCCCAAAGTGGGCATGTGAAGGCATTGACGACGTTGGTTTCTTTCAAGGCGTTCTTTTTGGTGTCTAGAGAGTTCTTCATGAGTAGGTTGGCCGCTTTCTTGTTTTTGTAATAAATTGTCAATTGTATATTCTGATTTTTGTCACGGAAAAGGAATGTTGGCTTCCACACTAAAGTCTACACTAAGGAAACACAGGAATGTGCCTTAATGCCAATAATGACTGCCCAGACAGGTACAAGAGGAGTGTTGTCAACGCGTATGTCGACTGTGCTCTCAGCCACAGCTCAGGATGGAAGGAAGTCGATGAAGAACTCTGTAGGGTAAGGCAGGTCCTAGTCAACAACGGCTTCTCCAATGGTTTCGTCGAAGACATCATCAAAAGGAAGGTGAAACGCCATGCAACTTCTGAAGAGTCAACCAACACAACACCTGTACCCCCTATTAGACTATTTTACAGGAACGTCTTTTCGACGGCTCATAAAACCGAGGAAAGGGTCCTGAAAGATATTGTTGATAGGAACGTTATCCCTACAGACAAAAATCAGAAAATACAATTGATAATTTATTATAAAACTAAAAAAACGGCCAATCTACTCATGAAAAACTCCCCAGAAACCAAGCAGAACGCTTTGAAGAAAACCAACGTTGTCTATGCCTTTAAATGTCCACTTGGGGACTGTAAGCCCCAAAGAAATCAGTATATAGGCAAAACAACAACGTCTCTTTCCAGTAGACTAACAATGCATATACAACAGGGCTCCATCAAGGAACATATAATCTCTTCTTACAACCAGACCATCACCAGAGAAGTCTTAACAAACAACACAGAAATCATCGATAGATACAGCGATAACAGGCGGCTCGACATCAGCGAGGCACTACACATCAAGAAGTCAACACCAGCAATCAACAGCCAATTAATGCACAACTATATTCTACCTACTTCAAGACTCCGCTCCAATATAGAAGCATCAAGAAATATGGGCCAATAAAAATAGGCCTTCTGCAGTTACCTACCTTTAATACCCATTGTTTCGTGTCCTGTCTTGTGTTAAAAGTTTATTTTCTCCTCATCCAAAACTATTGTAACATGTCACCTCACCCAACTGTAGGTATAAAAACTCGAAGATGTTTAAGCTCTATTCAGTTAAAGTTGTGTGTGTGTGTGTAAACTAAAGTCTTTGAAAATGTAATAAGTTTTACGAAACGC
>NC_091190.1:23644354-23664354 GCF_040958095.1 Procambarus clarkii | reverse complement strand
GCTTCTGCTAATCTAATAATTGTAGCCTGATAGCCTTCAAACATGCCGACGTTTAAGGAGTGGCTTGGTAGAGAGCCTGAGACTATCTACTTGTGGGCGGCGTTAGCTACTAGGTTTCCCAATATATTCTGAGGGAGCTGGAGGATAGGGAGACAAGCAATAGAACAGCCAGCAGAGCAGAGCAGAGGACAGCCTAGCCAGGGGAGGCTGTCAGCCGGCGGGGCAGGACAGTCTCTGTCAACTACAGACTCCCCCCCCCCCTCCCTCCCTCTCAATTCAGCTATAGGCAGACACTTGGTGAGTTGAGCATGAAAGGTGACTTGGTCGTGTTTACAAGTGTTGTGTGATGATCAGTGGCAGACAGTTGTAGGGTTCTCGAATTCTTGGATGATGACTCACTTTGTATATTAATCTTGAACATTAAGTTGAATTGCTTAAATTATGATACTTATCATGTGAAATATAATTGATGAATTTATTGTTTAAATTGTCTTTAACTGTGTTCCCTAGAGTTTTGAGTTGAGATGAGAAAGCCTCTGCGGTTACTGGTTTCATGATTTTAATGAGTACATGATACAGATGGAACATACTAATAATGACCACTTGATAACATCTTTGAGAATATTGTGATCCAGACAAGTTCCATTCCTTGTCTTGTAGGTACGGACAAATGAATGGATGGTGGCAGCATTTCTTCTTCTATCTACTCTTCTATTTCTACTATCTACTCTTCTACTTCTACCTATCTACTCCTCTTCCTCCATCCCTCTCCAAACTCACTTTCAACTGACGACCCTCCTCACTTCTCCTACCTCTCTACCTCTCTCACCCCAAACCCTCACTAATTACTTCATTATTCATCTCTCCGCTTTCGTTTCTCTTATACGTTTGTGGCAATATAAAGTTTTTCTAGAGTTCTCTAGAGTTGCGGGTAGCCGATCAAGTTACAATGCCTTGTAGTTGTAGCACCTAGGTAGTCAGATACCTAGGTTACAAGGACTGCCGTAGGAACTCTGGGGGGGGGGGTGCTCTAGAATAGTTAGCTAACTGGGGGGTGGAATAATGGACTAGAGAGAGCTATTCCCCCCCCCCGTTACATGGTGTCTTCTAGTGTTCCCATAAAGAAATTAGCAAAGAGGACTCCTAGTGAGAACTCCATGGCTACCCCGCCTGTCTGCCAATACGTATCTCCCCCAAGGGCTTGTGAATGGGGCCATTTTGATGCAAATCTCCAGAAGGTTACAGAGTGCAGACGCTGGAATGTCTAGTTTTGGAGTAGTGTTGTCACCGTAGATTCTCTCTAACATTAAGATCGTGGAGGTGGCAACGAAGGCAACGATTTGGTAAGGGTCCAGGACGGACGGTAACCGGACGGGTCCAGGACGAAGCCAACGGTAACGTCGGCTCTTCCATTTATTTCCGTAATATTTGTTTCAGTCTCATTATTTTGACTTCTTCCCTGCATGCAATAATGGTGTTTATAACACAGATAAAGCAATAAACAATTACAAATAACAAAGAAAATAGTGCGTGGATGCATCAGCAAGTTCAAACAACCATCCGTGCATGGCCTCTGAGCCGGACACATCCAGCCACTAGCATTATACAGCACACACACCTAACAGGAAACGAAAGAAGATTTATCCAATCAGTACACTCTAAGACCCGGTGATGGAATCTGCCAGGAGGGGGCCGCCAGCCTGCTTACACGCCCATCCATCATGGCGGGACTTACAGGTGCGAGGTGGCGCGGATTACCAGTCTCTCCTCACCACCACCACACACCACCCTCCAACCTTCTCCAGAATGCTGCCACAAAACTCCCTTTAATGCCACCTGGACTCTAAGGACGGGACAACTAGCTTGCCTCCTACTGAACGCACAAGGGTCTCGCCTCCTAGTGAACGCACAAGGGTCTCGCCTCCTACTGAACGCACAAGGGTCTCGCCTCCTAGTGAACGCACAAGGGTCTCGCCTCCTAGTGAACGCACAAGGGTCTCGCCTCCTAGTGAACGCACAAGGGTCTCGCCTCCTAGTGAACGCGCAAGGGTCTCGCCTCCTACACCATCCCTGCTCTTAAGAGGACACGGCAAACCTCCACCACACGGCAGGGGTGGTGTACCTGCACACAGGTACACACCACCCCTGCACACAGGTACACACCACCCCTGCACACAGGTACACACCACCCCTGCACACAGGTACACACCACCCCTGCACACAGGTACACACCACCCCTGCACACAGGTACACACCACCCCTGCACACAGGTACACACCACCCCTGCACACAGGTACACCACCACCCCTGCACACAGGTACACACCACCCCTGCACACAGGTACACACCACCCCTGCACACAGGTACACACCACCCCTGCACACAGGTACACCACCACCCCTGCACACAGGTACACACCACCCCTGCACACAGGTACACACCACCCCTGCACACAGGTACACACCACCCCTGCACACAGGTACACCACCCCTGGCACCATTCAGGCCATAACAGAGCGCGCGCTTGGACCATTACTGTTCACGGCGCGCCTCGACGCCTCACTACCACCAATAATGACAATTGACACTAATGACACCAACATCCCACCAACACTGATTCCCTGTGTAAACTGCCGCCAGTTCCGGTTTACTGCTCGCTATACTCACACCAGTCCTCAGATTTCACGCCCGGATTATTCTTTACTCAATGGTAAATACAGCATTTGTAGTTTGGAACCCATATGAAGTGACCCTACAGTATACGTATGTTGTTCATGAGGGTGAGGATGCATGAGGGAGGGGGGAGGGGGGAAGGGGGAAGAATAGAGGGGGAGGAGGGGGAGAGAGAGGAAAGGGAATGGGGTAGAGGCAGAGTAGGGGAGGTTATAGGCCCGGATATTCCATCCAGGCCTATAACCTTTGGCACATCCAACTCTAGCAAAAGCTTCCTTACACCACCAGACACCCCCCCCCCCTCCCACTGGTAATCTCAAATTCCTCTAGTTGTTCCTGGTTAACTATTCCTTCTCTTATCTCTGGAACTTCTCCTTGCTCTAATGTGAAGGCCTCCTGGAATTTCTTATTGAGTTCCTCGCACACTTCTTTGTCGTTTGTAGTGAATCTGTCTGCTCCTATCCTCAGTTTCATTACCTGTTACTTCACTGTTGTCTTTCTCCTGATGTGGCTGTGCAGCAATTTAGGTTGAGTCTTAGCCTTGTTTGCTATGTCATTGTCATAGTGCCCTTCTTCCTCTCTTCTCATCCTGACGTATTCATTCCTGCCTCTCTGGTATCCTTCTCCGCTCACAAGTGTTCTGTTATTCCTATAGTTTCTCCACGCTCTTTTACGTAGTTGCTTAGCTAGCTTACATGTCTGATTAAATCATGGGTTTCTCATCTGTATTTCCTTTTTTTCCTTTTGGGCCGGGATAAACTTTTATGCTGCCTCCTTACACTTCTGTGTGATGTATTCCATCATGTCTTGGGTCGTCTTTCCCCTGAGCTCTGTTTCCCAAGTTATATCCGTAAGGAATTTTCTTATGTCCTCATAGTTTTCCTTACGGAATGCTAGCCTTTTGCTTTCTGTTCCCTTTCTCGAATACTTTAACCCTTCTTCGACCTGATACTCAAACGGGTACGGCAAAAATGAAGATCTGAAACATAATACAGGGTACAAAACACAATCGAATCTGCCCATAGTAGAAAAACAGCATGTCAAGGATCTGGGAATAATGATGTCCGACGACCTAACTTTTAGGGAGCATAACCAAGCAAATATTGCGTCAGCCAGAAAAATGATAGGATGGATTACGAGAACTTTCAAATCCAGTGATCCCATCACAATGGTTATACTCTTCAAGTCACTTGTATTGGCTCGCCTTGAGTACTGCTCAGTACTCACTTTTTACTTTAGGGCGGGAGAGATTGCTGAGAGAGAATACAGAGAACATATACGGCACGCATAGACGCGATAAAGCACCTAAATTATTGGGATCGTCTCAAAGTTCTCCAAATGTATTCACAAGAAAGAAGACGAGAGAGATACCAAAAAATATACACATGGAAAATACTGGAGGGCCAGACCCCGAAATCAACACAGTAAAATAACAACGTACTGGAGTGAACGATATGGAAGAAAATGCAGAATAGAACTAGTGAAGAGCAGAGATCACGTAGGCACAATCAGAGAACACTGTATAAACATCAGAGGTCTGCAGTTGTTCAAAGTCCTACCAGCGACTATAAGAAATATTGTCGGAACAGACGTGGAGTTTGTCTAGTTTTCTTCAAGAGAAAACTAGACTGATTTCTAAAAAAAAAAAGTGCCGGACCAACCGGGCTGTGGTGGGTATGTGGGTCTGCGGGCCGCTCCAAGCAAAAGCCTGGTGGACCAAACTCTCACAAGTCAAGCCTGGCCTCAGGCCGGGCTTGGGGAGTAGAAGAACTCCCAGAACCCCATCAAGCAGATATCAAGCAGGTATCACTGGGATCGCTCATTCCTACTGGGGCCTCGAAGTCAATTTCCCTTATGTTGGAGTCATTTAGAGTAAAGACTCGGTCGAATCTCGCTGCTTCATCGTTTCCCCCTCATTCTTGTGGGTTCCCAGACATGCTTGCTTAAAGTTTTTTGTTGCCAACTCCAGTAGTTTAGCTCTTCATGTTTCCTCTCCTTAATGCGGTTCATTGTTCTCCCAGTCTATCCTTCCGTGATTGAAGTTCCCCATGATGAGCAGATGAGATCGAATTTTACAGACAGCAGAGGCTGCCCTCTCAATTATATGGTTAACTGCCATGTTGTTTCTGTCATACTCTTGCCTGGGTCTTCTGTCGTTTGGTGGAGGGTTATATATCACTGTTATTTATGTCTGTAGGTTAGATTATCATTTTAAAAGCACTACAATCATCTTCTGTGGTTGATTGTTCAATAAATCTCTGAACTATGTTTAACAGATCTTTCACCCTGTCCATGGAGGACAGAAAATGTATATATGCTGGTTAGCATTGTAAATGTGTGGCCACACGTCTGTGGTAGAAAAAAAATACTGCTCTTAAAAAAAATACTACTAATAATTCCCATCGCCATGGTGCCTGTTATGTAGTCTCTAAACCTCTCGCAGCCTGGGATAACCATCTCCTTGAAACTCCATTCCTTTCTTATGAGTAGGGCCACTTCGCCTCCTCCCCTACCCTCCCTTTTTTTCCTTACTACAGTGTAGTCTTGGGGGAACACCGCATTCGTTATGATTCCTGAGAGTTTTGTTTCTGTGAGTCCAATTACATCTGGGTTTACTTCTTGTGCTCTTTCCCTAAGTTCACTTGCCTTGCTTGAAATCCCAGCTATGTTCGAGTACATCACCTTGAAGCTCTTTTCTGTCCATCCTCAGTGTGTGTGTGTGTGTGTGTTTTAAAACTAGGCTACTGTACTTACTCTTATGCAGCAGTTAGTGTTCGCCAAATCTCTCAACTCACCTGAAAAAAAGCAAATATTATTTAACTGGAAACAGGGATGTGACATTTATTACAAAATTCTAGACAACGGGAATTCAAACTTCGATTAATAAAAATATTGCAGCGCTTTAAGCCATGATTGTGCGGGTATCTGGCTGCATGGTGGATGGATGGATGGATGGATGATGGGTGTGTTGAGGATGGATAGTTGTATAGTTGCTTGAGGCGTAACAGGTTACAGGGAATCTTATGAGTGTTGAGTAAGAACACTGCTCCTCTACCCACATGGTGTAGCGCCACTTCCAGACTGCGTGACCAGCAGCAACATACACAATGACTCTATACACACCGTAGTTGAGCAGCGAATGACTCTATACACACCGTAGTTGAGCAGTGTATGACTCTATACACACCGTAGTTGAGCAGCGTGTGTGTTGTCATGTATGCAGGACACACTACACAACATATTACCCCTTCCCTCGCAGACATCCCCATATGTCATATGTGCGCCTCGTTTAACACGCCACACAAAGAGAATTTTAAACACGCTTTCATTTTCCTCGTGGAAATAAATCTGTAATTTCAGTTCCCTGTGTTCCCCCAATTAATGCTCCCGCTCTGCTAACACGCTCCAATTATATATCTTTAGGCTACTCAGCCTTTGCCACAATTGTCAAGTATTAATGTTCTTTCTCTGATTCCTCACTTTACTCTGCCTATGACGTCTTCAATTACAATTGTACGTTTGCTTCAGTAATTAACACAGTTTATGTATAAAGATTTAAGTTCTATAATGATTACTGTATTTCAACCAAGGACCTTAAATCAACTTCCTCCAGCACCCCCCACCCCACACCTTGGACGTGGAGAAGTGTACTGTAGGAACCCACGTTGCCACGTGTTCATGTAAACATTACAGGTGTAATGTTTACATGAAACATTACAGGTGTAATGTTTACCAGCCATATGTCACGGGTGCCTTGTTGAGCCATCGTTGTTACATGCAAATAATGAATGGAATGGCTTGTTCTAGCGTTACTAATGACAATTATCACATCATAACCATGAACTTTTAGACGTGACGAACGCTACATTAAAAATCATATTAATTATAGTTAAATTATACTAAATAAAGGTTACGACAGCAGATATTTATGGAGCCGAGAATAATGAAGGATTGAAAGTGTAGTCAAGATAATACGTGCTGCCAGCGAGCACGCGCTCATCCTCCCCTTCATCTACTCTCAGTATTTTCCCAGAAATATTCCTATTTACTATCTGTTCAACTTGATCTAATGGTTTATGAATGGCAATCCCTCTTCCTGTTATCATAGTACGTTTAGTAACTATGTGGTCGATCATACCCATAGGCAACCCATCCTCCTGTTAAGGGTAGTACTTTTGTAACTGTGTACACCGTAGTACAAAGATTGACGTACAAAGCAATTAGTAGAATTTGGTAGCGTGACGTCACACGCAAGAGCTCCATATACCACAATACAACATTTGAGGATAACTTTGTAACGTTTATGTTAAGTGGGAAGCAATAAACAATAACTAATTAACATTCAATTAAACTGTTAACTACAACAGTAAATATATGTAATTAAAACTAATCAAATTAGTTTTTAATCTGGAGTGTTATTTTTCGGTTTGTTAATTAAAATGCATATATATAGTACTGTAGGTTCACAAACAATTTAAACGAAAACATTTGAAAATCGTCCTCTACAAGTGTTTTTGTTTATTCAAATTTTTGTATTTATATTTATATATATTTTGTATTTATACTGTATATATATTTAGTTGATACAAAAGCATATGTGATAATTCACTGAACAATTTGGCCGAGACATTTAGACTATAATAACTCCCACCATCACACACACAACGCAGCTGCTGGAGAGAGACTATTATTGGTCAGTGTGACTACCGACAAAATAACATTATTTGCAATACGGTTGTAAGTCCCATATTGACACTGGAAACACTGAGGTGAACGGTGATGTAATAATGTGAACTCTCGTGTAATTCCGTTACCTGTCACCCAATGACGGAAGCTGTCAAATATTATTGCCAACGTCTAAACCCCTTACAATTTGGTTGCCTTTTAAAGCAATAAAATATATTATAAAAACAAATTGGGGAGAGGAAGTGGGGAGAGGAGGAACAGATTGGGGAGAGGAGGAACAGATTGGGGAGAGGAGCTGATTTTGTGTATTCACCTAGTTGTGTTTGCGGGGGTTGAGCTTTGCTCTTTCGGCTCGCCTCTCAACTGTCAATCAACTGTTTTACTAATTTTCTTTGTTATTCTCTCCCTCTCTCTCCACACACCACACACACACACCCCAGGAAGCAGCCCGTGACAGGTGACTAACTCCCAGGTACCTATTTACTGCTAGGTAACAGGGGCATTCAGGGTGAAAGAAACTTAGCCCATTTGTTTCTGCCTGGTGCGGGAATCGAACCCGCGCCACAGAATTACGAGTCCTGCGCGCTATCCACCAGGCGTGTGTGTGTGTGTGTGTGTGTGTGCGTGCGTGCGTGCGTGCGTGCGTGTGCGTGTGTGCGTGCGTGCGTGCTTGTCCATTGGTCACCCATGCTAAAGTCAAAGTACTAATGAGGTATTATTACGTCGCCGAGCCTCTGTGCGTCACTCACTGTTGTAGTGTATATCCCATGTGTTTGTGTGCACACTGACACGGATGTCACTAAGTCAGTCGTAGTGTGATACTTTACACCAAACTACAAAACCATGTGTCGATTGACGAGTGTATCTTGCCCGCCGGTAAAGCCTTGACGACCAAAGCCACGAGTCATCCAGCTTCTACACCTCCACTTACCAAACCTGTACATTATTTTGTGAACGGTGTCAAAATATACCTGGAGAGATTTCTGGGAGTTCTTATACTTCCAGAGCTCGGCCTGAAGCCAGGCTCCACTTGTGATAACTTAATCCAACAGGCTGTTGCTTGTGGCTGCCCGCAGGCCCACATATCCACTACAGCCTGGTTGGTCCGGCACTTCTTGCACAGCGTATTTAAGTGCCTCCTGAATGCATCCACCTTTGGTCAGCAATATTTATAACGCTTGCTGGAGGATGTTATTAAACAACCGTGGACCCCTGATGTTGAGACAGTGCTCTCTGATTTTGCCTATGGCATCTCTACTCCTCGCTCGTTCTATTCTGCATTTCCTTCCGTATCTTTCGCTCCAGTATGTTGTTATTCTACTGTGCTAATTTGGGACCTGACCTTCAAGCATCATCCATGTATATCTTATTTGATACCTATTTCGTCTCTTTTCCAGAGATTAAATTTTAAGAGCTTTGAGATGGTTCTAATAATTTAGATGTTTTATAGTTTCTATGCGTGCCGTATATGTTCTCTGTATTCCCTCTAATTCAGAGATATCTCCCGCTCTGAAAGGGAAAGTGAGTACCGAGCAATACTCAAGACGAGACAACACCAGTTATTTAAATAGAGTTAGCATTGGTGTGGGGTCGCTCGATTTATATGTTCTCATAATCCATCATATTTTCGTAGCCACCGCAATATTTGCTCGGTTATGTTCACTAAATGTCAGGTCGTCAGATATTATAATTCCCAGATCTTTTTCATGTTGGTTTCCTTATATGAGTAGGTCTGATTGCGTCCTGTACCCTGTGTTTCGTTAAGTTCCTCGTTTCCACTTTACATAAGTACTTGGTACATGTCACCGTTAAACATCATGTTTTTTTTCAGTTGCCCAATCAGACTTTATTAATATCTGCCTGTAGTTTCTCAGTGTCTACTATAGAGGAAATTTTCATGCTGATTTTTGTATCATCTGCAAAGGATGACACAAAGCTGTGACAAGTATTTTTGTCTATATCCGAGATAAGAATGAGAAATAGCAGAGGTGCCAGGACTGTGCCCTGAGGTACAGCGCTTTTCACAGCACTTGGGCTTGATCTTATTTGACTGACCCTCACTCTCTGCATTCTGTTTGACAGAAAATTGAAAATCCAACGCCCCACTTTACTCGTAGTTCCTATTGATCTCATTTTATGGGCTATCACTCCATGGTCACATTTGTCATATGCCTATTCAAAGTCTGTGTATACGACATCTGCATTTTGTTTTTCTTCTAAGGCTTCTATGATTTGTTCACAGTGGTTGAGTACCTGTGACAGGATCTTCTTGCTCTAAATCCACATGTCCTGGGTTGTGAAGTTCATTATTTTTCATAAAATTGAAAATTTGTTTCCTAATCATTCTTTCAAACACTTTTATTGTGTATTTCTTTCTTTCTCCATATTACACTGAGCGCTCGGGCTACTGGTACTTTACATTTCTTTATGAATATTGAATTCCATGAGTCAGGCCCAGGGGCTGAGTGCATGGGAATGTTGTCAATTTCTCTTTCAAAGTCTTCTGAGTTTGTGGTAATATCCGATATATTATCTGCAGCTTGAATGTCATTCATAAAGAAGCTGTCTGGATCATCAACTTTCATGTTGTTTATTGGGGTACTAAACATAGCCTCATACTGGCTTCTTAGAATTTCACTAATTTCTTTGTTGTCCTCTGTGTACGTACCTTCCGTTGTAAGTAAAGGACCAATACTGGTGGAGGATTTTGATTTTGCATATGTGAAAAAATATTTTGGATTTATCTTTACCTCTTATATAGCTTTCAGTTCCAATTCCTCAGACTCGTATGAGACTTCAGCGTCTGCTCTGTTTCTTCGAACTCCCTATTTAGGTTTATTTTCCTTTCTTGTGATAGTCGTGTCTGCTTAAGCATTTCAGTTATTTTTTTCCTTCTGTACAGTCGTCTGCGTTCTCTTTCTAGAGTGGTCCTCTTTCTGCCCCTCCTCACAGGCACGTGCTTCAAGCAGACCTTGTAAGCTTCAGCTGTCAGTTGAGCTATTCCCTGTGTGGGAGTTTTGTCGCTAACACTGTCTTCCATTGAATGTTTGCAAGGTCTATATTTTTCCCAGTCGATCCTCATATTGCTGAAATTTGATTGAATACCTCTTCTCGCTTGTTAGTTCTCTTGGACCTACTACCGTTATTAATGTTAGTTTGTACTTCAATGAGATTATGGTGTGATTATGTAATATCTGAGATTGTAATGTCTCTGATTAATTCATAATTGTTTGTGAATAACAAGTCTAGTGTGTTTTCGTTCCTAGTTGGTCCTGTAATCTGCTGATTGAGCGAAAATTTGTCACAGAATCTCAAAAGTTTTCTGACCTGTGAACTTTTGTGGACCTGTGAAATAACCAACAGTGGTTGGTTATTTCCCGGGTCGTTTCCTATGATATTTTTGTTTGCCATTCTCCATCTTAGACTCGGTAAATTGAAGTCTCCAAGGAAGATAATATCTGGAGCTGGGTTCGCTAGATTATCAAGGATGTTCTCTATTTTGTGCATCTGATCTGTGAATTCCTCAACCGTTGTATCTGGCGGTTTATGTATTAGAATAATAATTAGGTTTATTTTGTCTACCTTAATTCCAAGTACCTCTACCACCTTAATAGTTGAGTTTAGTAGCTCTGTGCATACCAGGTTCTCTTTAATATACAAACCTACTCTTCCATTGACCTAGTTTCTCTATCACATCTATATATATTATAATTTGGAATCCATATTTCACTATGAGTTTCCGTGAATGCCCCAAATATTGAGTTTGTCTCTAATAGAAGGCCATTTATGAACTTCACTTTTTCTTGATTTTGACTTTAGGCCTTGTCTGCTTGCAAATATGAATGATTTTCCGTATTGTGTGACGTGTGGTGGGTTTTGTAGTTCTCCCTCCTCCCCTCCCTGACCCAGGGTGTGCTGGTCTGGCTTAAGACTGTCTTCCACTGAATGTTTGCAAGGTTTAACAAAAAATAAAAGAAAGGTTTCCTTTACCGCTAGAATCCACGCTATAAATCATCTTAATTATTGGGACAGATTAAAAGTTCTAAATCTCTATTTTCTAGAGCACAGGAGGGAGAGATATATAATAAATAGGTGAAGATATTAGAAGGACAGGTTCGAAATCTGAGCACAGAAATAACACCACATGAGACCAGAAGACATGGCAGGATGTGCAGAATACCCCCGTTGAAGAGCAGAGGTGCAACAGGTACTCTGAGGGAGAACTCTATCAACATCAGAGGCCCGAGACTGTTCAACACGCTTCCACTACACATAAGGGGCATAACTGGCAGACCCCTCACAGTCTTCAAAAGAGAACTGGATAAACACCTCCAAAGAATACCTGATCAACCAGGCTGTGACTCATACGTCAGGCTGCCAGCAGCCACATCCAATAGTATGGTTGACCAGATCGGGAAGTCTGGTTGACCAAATGAGGTGGTCGGGTCAACCTCCCATAGGTGGAGGTGACCCTCTGTATAAACATCAGAGGTCCACGGTTGTTCAACATCCTCATAGCGAGTATAGGGAAATATTGGCGGAACAACCGTGGACATCTTCAAGAGAAAACTAGATAGTTTTCTTCGAGGAGTGCTGGACCAACCGGGCTGTGGTGGGTATGTGGGCCTGAGGGCTGCTCCAAGCAACAGCCTGGTGGACCAAACTCTCACAAGTCAAGCCTGGCCTCGGGCCGGGCTTGGGGAGAAGAAGAACTCCCAGAACCCCATCAAGCAGACCAACCTTGAGGCCTGGACGGAGACCGGGCCGAGAGGCCATTGATCCCCGGAAGCAACACAAGGTAGGAAGGTCTATATTTTTTCCCAGTCGTTCCCCTTATTGTTGAAATTTAATTGACTGAATAACTCTTCTCGCTTGTTGATTCTCTTGGACCCACTACCGTTATTAATGTTTGCACTTCAATAAACTTGTAGTCTAGTAACCATACAAGTGTCAGGTAACCATACAAGTGTCAGGTAACCATACAAGTGGCAGGTAACCATACAAGTGGCAGGTAACCATACAAGTGGCAGGTAACCATACAAGTGGCAGGTAACCATACAAGTGTCAGGTAACCATACAAGTGGCAGGTAACCATACAAGTGTCAGGTAACCATACACGTGTCAGGTAACCATACAAGTGTCTGGTAACGATACAAACCAGACATACAACATTTACACAACAGAACAATCCATACATATAACAATTCCCTAACAACAATCCAGGCTCACCACAGCTACGTAACAAAACCATCCATACATTAAACAATCACATAACCTAACAAGCCAATATAATTGATGTATTATGTAACTGTTTGCAATATTAATACAATAATACAAACGATCGCTGATGGAGAGTGCAGTGGGGAGGGATTCTGGAGTTATTAAAATACAATTTTGCCCGCAACGCTGTGCGTATTAGTGGCTTTAGGCCTAGCATATACTAGCTCTATCTAGAAGTCCAACATTCTGTTTGTAACTCATTTTGAATGTATGCACTTTTACCTGAACAAATTATTATTATTAATTATTTATCTTGATATATACGGCTTTAAACATATACCAGTCACCTACAAATCCCATATCGGCTTTCCTTTCTACACAAAATCACGAAACTCATTATTGATGTATATTTCATTAGCAAAATGGAGGTATTATGGATGACCTATGAATCGAAGGTATTACGTTAATTAAAACGGGATACACACGATGAGAAGGTGAGCCTCTGGCGCTATACCTTGTGTCGCTTCCGGAGATCAGCAGCCCCGCAGCCGGTCTCCGATCAGGCCTCCCGGTTGGTCGTCTGGTGACCAGGCTGTTGGACGCGGCTGCTCACAGCCTGACGTATGAATAACAGCTTGGTCCGGTATCCTCTGGAGGTGCTTATCAAGTTCTCTCTTGAACACTGTGAGGGGTCGGCCAGTTATGTCCCTTATGTGTAGTGGAAGCGTGTTGAACAGTCTCGGGCCTCTGATGTTGATAGTTCTCTCTCAGAGTACCTGTTGAACCTCTGCTCTTTACCGGGGGTATTCTGCACATCCTGTCATGCCTTCTGGTGTCATGTGATGTTATTTCTGTGTTCAGATTTGGAACCAGCCCCTCTAATACCTTCCACGTGTAGTTAATTATGTATCTCTCTCCCGCCTGGGCTCAAGAGAATACAGATTTAGAACTTTTAATAGGTTCAAATAATTAAGATGACTTATGGAGTGGATTCTAGCAGTAAGGGATCTATGCACGCTCTCCAGGTCAGCAATTTCTCCGGCTCTGAATGACTGTTAGAGTGCAACAATATTCCACCCTAGAGAGCACTAGTGTCTTGAATAGTTTCATCATTGGTATGGCATCCCTTGTTTGGAAGGTCCTTGTTATCCAACCTGTCATTTTTGTCACTGTAGTCGTGACAGCTACTTTATGCAGCGGTCACGACTGTAGCCTTTATGTAGCCTAATGTGGTTATGGTCCACTCAATACCATCTACAACATTAATATTAAACCTAACAGTATAACGGTCATTAATACATATATTAATGTAACACTTCACATTTTGTCAAACTATTACATACAATACTAACAGGAGTGACCTGCGGTGCTTAATACTCTCTCTCCACCCTCTTCCTTATTCCTCCCCTCTTCTTCTTATCGTACCACCTTCTCCTCTCTCTCGCCTCCAGCCTCTAACACACATTTCCATATATAATACTCAGTTGCCTAACAAGCCGAATTTTCGTGAAATAATAAATTTTTCCAAAATGTTTTCTTACGAAATGTTAAGGTTTTCATTGTATTATATATAATTACAATTTTATGTTGAGTTAAAACTAACAAATTTGATCCAACCTAACCTAACGTAAGCTAACGTAACCTAATATCACTAACATAAAGGGGCATAACTGGCCGACCCCCACCCCCACATTGTTAAAGAGAAAACTTGATAAACACCCCCAAAGGATTCCTGATCAACCAGGCTGTGATTGTGTAATCAACCAGGCCATCAGGCTGCGAGCAACCGTGTCCGACAGCCTGGTTGTCCAGTCCAGCAACGAGGAGGCCTGGGCGAGGACCGGGCCGTGGGGACGCTAAGCCCCGAAACCATCACAGGGTAACCACAAGGTAGGTGTGTAAACCGTTTTCTATTCATAAACAGGGGGGTTTGACGGGTTCATGGGATGGCCTTTGGCCTTTGTTTATGAAGTTGGGCTGAAATTATAGCACTCTAATACTGACGTTTTCAATGAATTGGCCTCGAATGCCTTGATAGGTTGCTTGGGTTCGTACGCTTTTCGCTAGACAAAACAAGTTATATTGTTTACAGAGTGGAAATATTGTGAACCTCCATATCAACCCCTCTAACCTTACTTTGTGCTGGTTCAGAGGGGAATAATGTCCCTGCGGTCCAACATTAAACCCAATAAATAATCTACACTCATCTTGCCACCAAATCCCACTTGTTTGCGGAACAATTGCGACACCTGTGAGGGCATCACATCATCAAACCTAATACATGAACTCCCCCCCACCCTCACCTTGCCGCCAAATCCCACCTGTTTGATATGGAAATGTATTCAGGTGTGCGTGGGATAGCCAACACGGTGGAGGCTGAGGCCCTCAGGACCTTAACGTGACCCGTCGTCAGGGATGGCACCGCTCACCAGTGGCTTGGCGACGAGGCTTCTCCACACTCACAGATTACGGCACCAAGTGTCAAGGGAGAACGTCCAGGCACTGGTGTGTGGTGAGCCAGCATAGGGGAGACGGTGGCCGTAAAGGGAGGTAAGGCCAATGGTGGCAGGGAGGAATGTTGAAGTTGAAGGAAAAGCATCTTTTAGCGTGAGGCAAAGTGTATTATACAACTGTAAAAATTAACTTTCAAAGTTTATTTTTCATCCTTCTTCAGGAGAATAACAACATAAGATGTATAGATGATTCATACTAGAATCACTGATCTAACCCATTTTGTCACATTCAACATTATAACCATACTGGTGTCTGCAGCAGCCACAGGGAACATATTCGTGTGCTTCATCCCCAAGTCTAAGATATGGGTTACAGTCTTGCACTAAAATCGGCTAAAATAGCGCTGTTCCACAAATAGAGCATAAAATCATTTGTAGGAAAAAAGCTAAGAACTAAGGTGAAAGACCTAACACACAAAACTTGAACAGGATGGCCAAAGAGCCTCACAGCCTCACAATGTCTACACAATATGCACCTTGCCTCTCGCAGATCACCTCTTCTCTGTATTTGCCGCCCTGTAGAAACTGCAACTATTTTGCCCAACCAGAAACACGCCAACCCAAGCTTGCTTTGCTGAGTATTTTATCAGAGAGGGACCAAACTTTCAGGCGGCATTTATTGATCTCCAAACTGCTTTTGATACAGCAAACAGAGAAATAATCCTAGAACAGCTAGCCTCTTTTGGAGTTAAGGGAAACTGATGACATGGCTCAGGGGTTACCTGAGTAACAGAACCGCCTCAAGGTTTCAAGGGGGTCAAAAGTAAACTTTGTGCACCCTTTGAGTTGGGTACACCCCAAGGTGGAGTGCTAAGTCCTACACTGTTCAATGTTCTGATGCACAAATTAACACTTGATATTCCCACACTACCTGACGAAGCCGTCATTTGTTATGCCGATGATATATGCATTGTTGCAAATTCCCAAACTAGACTGCAAGCTCTACTTGATTCATTCGCTGCTAAAAGCATTGAATGTGGTCTTGTTATCTCTATAACTAAATCCAGAGTTCTCCATCCCCAAGAGAAAACTCATGTCCCTATAACTTTCAAGGTCAACAACCAGAACATTGAAACTTGTAGGCAGCACAAATACCTTGGAGTTGGTATTAACAGTGACATTGTAAATGATCTACACCGTAGGTTAAAAGAAAGACTAAAACCACTGAGAACACTTACTGGTAAGAATATTGGTATCAATATTAAATATGCTAGACTATTCTATATGATGTTTGTTAGATCTCTCGTTGATTATAATGCTCTGCACTTAATTAATTTCCCCTCATCTGTGTTGGACAAACTTGAAGTAGTACAGAATGACGCCATGAGGATAATTCTTGGTGCCCCAAGATGCACAAGAATCATCAACATGAGGGAAGAACTGAAGCTTCCAACCATACTAGAGAGAATCATGCAAGTCAACACTACCTTTTGCCTTAAGCCATGTGAGATCCTACATCTCCTGCATTGCTCAGAGGCAAATTATTTAGTGCTGTTAACACCCTATTGACTGGTGCCGACACACCAACTCACTCCTTTTATGATAAATGGCTGAGCAACAATGCCTACAATCTCATTAAACTTAACATTCCTTTTAAGTGCAATCTACGTGTCTCTGATATTCCTCTTTATCTGTACCCCACCATTCAAGTATCATACACACCTGTCACCAAGAAAGATAATGAGAATCTTGCTCTTCTCAAAGCTGTCACACTTAAAACAATTGCCTCCTCCATCGAGAATTTAAGATCTCACGAGCACTGTGTCTACACCGACGGCTCAGTCCAATCCTCTACTGGACGTACTGCAGAAGCATGTAGGTTTTATTGAAATAATATTTGCACAAAGACTGTCAGTGTCACGTTAAACAACTGGCTGACCTCCACACAAGCAGAACTAGCAGCATTACACCTAGCTACCAGTACATTAAAAAACATTGGAGGAGGAATAATATTTTGTGTATTTTGAGTGCATTTCTTTTTTTTTTATTATTAACATATTAGGTACATCTGCATTAGTGCAGCTACCCTAGACTATATGAAGTGGAGTACAGTGGAGTGCATTTCTGCTAACAAGGAGACTCACAACAGTCTATGGTATGGTTGTGCCGTGTTTGACTAACACACACAGAGCGCGAGGTCTCCACATGATGAAGTGTTGCTTCCTTGGGTTTCTAACTTGGCATCACTCTAAACTGGCAGCACGCTACATCTACACTACCTCTAGAACAATCAGGGATCATACAATGTTACCTTTGTTTATACTATAAATATATATACACTATATCAATATTAGCGTGACTCATATTACAAAAAAATACTGCCAGGGTACAGTGTATACCCATGATGCCTTGACCCCGTTGTAAGGGCACACTCTTGATGCCTTGACCCCCGTTGTAAGGGCACACCCTTGATGCCTTAACCCCATTCTAAGGGTACACCCTTGATGCCTTGACCCCATTGTAAGGGTACACCCTTGATGCCTTGACCCCATTGTAAGGGTACACCCTTGATGCCTTGACCCCGTTGTAAGGGTACACCCTTAATGCCTTGACCCCGTTGTTAGGATACACCCTTGATGCCATGACCCCGTTGTAAGGGCACACCCTTGATGCCATGACCCCGCTGTTAGGGTACACCCTTGATGCCATGACCCCGCTGTTAGGGTACACCCTTGATGCCTTGACAACATTGTAAGGATATATGAATTCAATTAACACCCATCACTTGCTTCATTACACTAATACCACTTCAATTATGAGCATGAGTTATTTAAGCAGAGTGTTTGCACTCTCGGATCCCATTTCGAAATAATACTTTATGCCCAGTCCTAAAACCAATGAATTTAAGTTTTCAAGTAAAATAAAAATATTGAAATAATATAACTTTTATTAAAACATATATATTTTTCTACGTCACTTGTAATATGATGATCTGAAAATAAACCCGTCCAGTGTTTCTTCAAATACTAAATTTATTTATTTATTTAATAATAAATAAATGTTGTCATTAGTTTTGTGAACTAATTTTTGTTATGGGCACCTCGATGCTGGACTTTTAATTAGCAGAGCCGTTATAGTGTTAAGGAAATTAGGTTTCGCTTGTAAATCCCTGTAATTACACTTTTTGGTTGTCGACAAGTCATAAAGTTTAAAGAAATGGGACATAGAAGGCGTGACATCGCGACCCCGAGACAGTTTCCGTTTTAACTAACAAACTATAAAGTATTTGGCTTTACGTAATTACTTGAAAGCTGAACAAGTGGTCTCTACGCATTATTAATTAGCATTAAAAACCACAAAATCTAATCTCACACAAATACACGTCTGTGTGTGCGTCCGTAAGTATCTACTAGAAAATGTAAAGACAATTCCTAGCGTTTGCGTGTTTCGACACACTATCAAGGAATAATGCGTATTCCTTGATAATGTGTTGAAACACGAAAACGTTCAGAATTTTCTTTTCATTTTCCTAGTGGATACTTACGGGTAAAAGAACCACGTGTTTTTGTGATTATTCTTGCATGTGTACTCACCTATTTGTACTCACCTATTTGTGCTTGCGGGGGTTGAGCTTTGGCTCTTTGGTCCCGCCTCTCAACTGTCAATCAACTGGTGTACAGATTCCTGAGCCTACTGGGCTCTATCATATCTACATTTAAAACTGTGTATGGAGTCAGCCTCCACCACATCACTGCCTAATGCATTCCATCCGTTAACTACTCTGACACTGAAAAAGTTCCTTCTAACGTCTCTGTGGCTCATGTGAGTACTCAGTTTCCACCTGTGTCCCCTTGTTCGCGTCCCACCAGTGTTGAATAGTTTATCCTTGTTTACCCTGTCGATTCCTCTGAGGATTTTGTAGGTTGTGATCATGTCTCCCCTTACTCTTCTGTCTTCCAGTGTCGTAAGGTGCATTTCCCGCAGCCTTTCCTCGTAACTCATGCCTCTTAGTTCTGGGACTAGTCTAGTAGCATACCTTTGGACTTTTTCCAGCTTCGTCTTGTGCTTGACAAGGTACGGGCTCCATGCTGGGGCCGCATACTCCAGGATTGGTCTTACATATGTGGTGTACAAGATTCTGAATGATTCCTTACACAGGTTCCTGAACGCTGTTCTGATGTTAGCCAGCCTCGCATATGCCGCAGACGTTATTCTTTTTATGTGGGCTTCAGGAGACAGGTTTGGTGTGATATCAACTCCTAGATCTTTCTCTCTGTTCGTTTCATTAAGTACTTCATCTCCTATTCTGTATCCTGTGTTTGGCCTCCTATTTCCACCACCTAGTTTCATTACTTTGCATTTACTCGGGTTGAACTTCAACAGCCATTTGTTGGACCATTCACTCAGTCTGTCTAGGTCATCTTGTAGCCTCCTACTATCGTCCTCAGTTTCAATCCTCCTCATAATTTTTGCATCATCGGCAAACATTGAGAGAAACGGTTCTATACCCTCTGGAAGATCATTTACATATATCAGAAACAGTATAGGTCCAAGGACTGACCCCTGCGGTACTCCACTCGTAACGTCTCGCCAATCTGATACCTCACCCCTCACACTGACTCGTTGTCTCCTGTTACTTAGGTATTCCTGTATCCAACGGAGTACCTTCCCTTTCACTCCAGCCTGCATCTCCAGTTTTTTCACTAGCCTCTTGTGTGGCACTGTGTCAAAGGCTTTCTGACAATCCAAAAATATGCAGTCTGCCCACCCTTCTCTTTCTTGCCTTATTTTTGTTGCCTGGTCGTAGAATTCAAGTAACCCTGTGAGGCAGGACCTGCCATCCCTGAATCCATGTTGATGCTGTGTTACAAAGTTCTTTCGCTCCAGATGTTCCACTAGCTTTCTTCGCACAATCTTCTCCATCAACTTGCATGGTATGCAGGTTAGGGACACTTGTCTGTAATTCAGT
>NC_091190.1:23594354-23639354 GCF_040958095.1 Procambarus clarkii | reverse complement strand
GGCTGTGGTGTGTGTGTATATATATATATCTATATATATATATATATATATATATATATATATATATATATATATATATATATATATTTTGGTAGCAGTCTTTCCTGTAGACATATATTATTAAATATGACCGAAAAAGTAAGATTAATAATTCTAACACGAATTTTCTCTATCTTTCTTACATTTCTTTTCACTGTTGATGGTAATTCAAAGATTAATTCTCCAAAATTCATTTTTATTTCTAGTCTGACGCGACACTTGAGCGCGTTTCGTAAACTTATTACATTTTCAAAGACTTTAGTTTACAAACACACAACTGAAACTGAATAGAGCTTACACATTTTCGAGTTTATATCTACATTTGGGTGAGGTGGATGAGGTGAAAACAAACTTTCAACAATGGGTATTGAAGGGTATTCAATTCAGACACAAGACAGAACACGAAACAATGGGTATTGAATGGAAGTAATTGTAGAAAGCCTATGGTCCATATTTCTTGATGCTTCTATATTGGAGCGGAGTCTTGAAGTGGTAGAATATACACAACTATATTCTACCCACTTCAAGACTCGCTCCAATGTAGAAGCATCAAGAATATGGACCAATAGGCTTTCTACAATTACTTCCATTCAATACTCATTGTTTCGTGTTCTGTCTTGTGTCTGAATTTAATACCCATTCAATACCCATTGTTGAAAGTTTGTTTTCACCTCATCCACCTCACCCAAATGTAGATATAAACTCGAAAATGTGTAAGCTCTATTCAGTTTCAGTTGTGTGTTTGTAAACTAAAGTCTTTGGAAATGTAATAAGTTTTACGAAACGCGCTCAAGTGTCGCGTCAGACTAGAAATAAAAATGAATTTTGGAGAATTAATCTTTGAAATTACCATCAACAGTGAAAGAAATGTAAGAAAGATAGAGAAAATTCGTGTTAGAATTATTAATCTTACTTTTTCGGTCATATTTAATAATATATATATATACATATATATATATATATATATATATATATATATATATATATCTATATATATATATATATATATATATTGTGACGATAATCTCTTTCAAGAGAGATTGAGCCTGCTCTTCCCTACAAAGTACGTAAAAACAAAAAATATAGAAGATACGTCCAGCAAGTATCTCCAAAACGTTTTGCCCAGAGAGCAAAACGTATCCAGCACACCGGCACACCTGCTACCCACCGCCACCATAAACCGGCAAACTGCTTGTCCTTTGCTGCCTGTCGCTGATTGGCTGGTGTCCGTCGCACCTGCCCTCCGCCCTAAGTTGATGTCTGGGCTGGAGTGGCCCAGTATTGTCAGAATATCTCAGTGCTCCTTGCAGTTGACATCTCTCGCTGGTAGACTAAGCCTTGGCTTTCGTGTACTAAGGGAGGTGGCAGCTCGAAGCCAATATTCCAGCTCCATTCATATTTATTTTGCTATCACTGTAACTCACTTGTCTTAACGTAACTTTTCATTTGCCAGTGATTATTCATATTATTTTGTTTGTTGACTTGTCGTTTATATTTTATATGCTTAACTTTATTCATGTCTTGTTTTTCTAACGTAATTAAAATTTCATTGTTAAATTTACTTGTGTTTTGTGTGTCTTCCCATTACCTTACCACAGACGAAAGTTCCAGCTTTTCTCTTTTTTTTTCTCTAATGTGACGAGGCCCTGCCCCTAGCTTTTGAAACAGCCGAACACCAACGCTTTATCGTCACATTAAATATATATATATATATATATATATATATATATATATATATATATATATATATATTATATATATGCGAACAAGCCTGCATGGTACCCAGGCATACATGCAACTGAAAACTCACACCCCAGAAGTGACTACCCATACTGCCAGGAGCATTTTGCAAACTGGTGTACAGGGCACCTAATCAGGTGCCCGATTAGGTGCTCTGTACACCAGTTGCAAAATACTCCTAGCAGTATGGGTTCGAGTCACTTCTGGGGTGCGAGTTTTCAGTTATTTATATATATATATAATATATATATATATATATATATATATATATATATATATATATATATATATATATATATATATATATAATGTGTGTGTGTGTGTGTGTGTGTGTATATAAGTCACGAAAAATAAACACGTGATTAAAAATGTGAGTGTCAGACCACGGAGGAAAATTGAAACAGGAATTTCCTTAAGTACTTTCGTATATTAATACATCTTCAGAAGGCGTCGACTCCTTCTGAAGATGTATTAATATACGAAAGCACTTAAGGAAATTCCTGTTTCAATTTTCCTCCGTGCTCTGACAGTCATATATATATATATATATATATATATATATATATATATATATATATATATATATATATATATATATATATATATATAACTGAAAACTCACACCCCAGAAGTGACTCGAACCCATACTCCCAGAAGCAACGCAACTGGTATGTACAAGACGCCTTAATCCACTTGACCATCACGACCGGACAAAATGAGGTGATAGCCGAGGCTATTTGAACCACCCCACCGCCGGCACTCGGATAGTAATCTTGGGCATAGCATTTTACCAAATCACCTCATTCTTTGGGGCACACGTGAGGAACACAAATGCAAACAAGCCTGAATGGTCCCCAGGACAATATGCAACTGAAAACTCAGCAATCTTGACCATCACGACCGGACAAAATGAGGTGCTATGCCCAAGATTACTATCCGAGTGCCGGCGGTGGGGTGGTTCAAATAGCCTCGGCTATCACCTCATTTTGTCCGGTCGTGATGGTCAAGTGGATTAAGGCGTCTTGTACATACCAGTTGCGTTGCTTCTGGGAGTATGGGTTCGAGTCACTTCTGGGGTGTGAGTTTTCAGTTGCATATTGTCCTGGGGACCATTCAGGCTTGTTTGCATATATATATATATATATATATATATATATATATATATATATATATATATGTCGTACCTAGTAGCCAGAATGCACTTCTCAGCCTACTATGCAAGGCCCGATTTGCCTAATAAGCCAAGTTTTTCTGAATTAATATATTTTCTCTAATTTTTTTCTTATGAAATGATAAAGCTACCCATTTCATTATGTATGAGGTCAATTTTTTTTTATTGGAGTTAAAATTAACGTAGATATATGACCGAACCTAACCAACCCTACCTAACCTAACCTAACCTATCTTTATAGGTTAGGTTAGGTTAGGTAGTCGAAAAACAATTAATTCATGAAAACTTGGCTTATTAGGCAAATCGGGCCTTGCATAGTAGGCTGAAAAGTGCGTTCTGGCTACTAGGTACGACATATATATATATATATATATATATATATATATATATATATATATATATATATATATATATATATATATATATATATATACACACACACACACACACACACACACACACACACACACACACCAAGCTACCCTCCAAAATGGTGGTCCATATTGCGACTGAAGCGCCCAGATTATCATAGTCTCAAGATAATCTCGGGGCACCCAAAGAAGGACACGTGATGTACACGGAGACAAGCAGCAGATGAAGCTAAATATCAACTGTCAGAAATATATGGAGATACAAACGTAAGTCAGCAGAGTTAAGAGCATAGAGCCAAACCCACGAGAGCAGCAGCAGGAGCTAGAGGGAGCAGAGGAGACAAGTTATGAAGGTTGGAGGGGTTGGGAGGGGAGGGGGAAGGTGGAGTATTTGGAGGTCGGCCAACATCACCATGGTGGGTCCATTCATCTTGCTGGTATGGAGCTCCGTCGTCCGGGTGAGCCAACATAGCCTTACTTCTCACTTCCAATCTTAGTCCAGGATTCCCTACCTTCGTCCATATCTACGTGCCACCCCCTCCGTAAATCTACACTCCAGTACCCTCCTCTCCACCCCCCCCCCCCATCTCTTTACCACATAACCACCTTTCAACACTATCGCTTCTTATCACTACTTTCCTCCTGTAGGTAGGTAGACACTGCTCCTTACCCCGCACTATCCCTCTTTATCCTTCCCTTCTACACCACTACCTTCCTCTCTCCACCTAAGCGCACTCCCAAGCTGAGGTGAGTGTTGTCACCAGATCATCGTGTTCACCATTTAGGTAAGCACACGCGGCTCAGCTACACTTCCAACTGTTAAGTTTTTATTGAGCCACTTTGCTGCTGCAACTGTTTTGTGTCGTTGACTGTTCACGTGGGGTGTATGGCTGCAGGAGAAGACTGTGTCAGTAAGGGGTCCAAGACTTTCCTCATATCAGGGAAACTACCAAGAGCTCCCCGATTCTGTTCAGGAAACAATATTGTAAACAAAGTGTGTACCAGACTAGGCGGGCTGCGAGCCGCGAGAACCAACAATTAGGATGATCAAAAACCAAGCCCTGGAACCACCAGCCATGTTGTCACACCAACTCGTCTCTCAGCTAATACATGATGGTAACCAACGTACAAAATGCAACCTGCTATGAAAAATATCTGCTCACAAAAATCCTCGTTTCTAAGCATCAGTTGGTTAGGTAATGTGGGCGGTTTGGGTTCGTGGACCCTCGTTAGGTTAGGACGGTGGATTTTACACGCTGAGGCAAATCAAGAGGACGAGGCCGAGCGACAGGACAGAGTTGTGTTAATTACGGAAATACTGAGTGAGTTATATTCGTAGTGTATGATAAGGTCATTTTAATTTCGTACAATCTAGCATTATTATTTCCGACATTTTGGACCCTTTCATCCCAAATACTCATCAATACACTTGAATTTGCATAATTTCCAAAAGTCAGCGACTATTACTGATTTTCGTTGTCGCTAATTCTAAGCCGTGACTAAGTTCCTGATCCTGTACTATAAGTTCATACATGGGCATTTACTCCTTTTAATCCCACAGCCCGTCTAGTGCACGAAGGCTTTATTATAATGTCCCAGTTATAAGTACTGATAAAATAATTTGAGAAATGTCTGACTTTGCATTTTATATACCAATAGTTCAAGACCCACTGTTCCCAGACGTCCTCACAAGTAGGCAGACTGTATACACACTAGATATATCTTTGTCATGAATATGAACAGCTGTACACGACCAATTCATCTCTTTATTAACTGTGCCAGAGTATCAATTGTTAATTCACATATGATGAACTATCCATTCATATTTGTGTTTGTAAATAGTAAACCAATTTTGTTAGCTTTACTAGTAAATAGTAAACCAATTTTGTTAGCTTTACTAGTAAATAGTAAACCAATTTTGTTAGCTTTACTAGTAAACAACCCATTCATAGGCTTTTCATTAGTAGATATAAGCAACTCGCTTATCAACGTCTTTAATACTAGGCTACGCAACCCTCTTCTTGGCTTTAACAGTAGAAAAACTACTAATTCATCAACTTGTCAAATATCAAACGCCTCATTCATGAATTATTACACAAGAAGAGGATATTGACACGAGTCAAGCGACCCATTCATAAACTTGACCACTAACTGTGCATAAAAACTCGAGTAAACAACCAATTCATCAACTATTGTTAAATGGTTTTAGTAATGAACCCATTTGTAAACTTGGGAAAACTTGGTGCTCTCCCTTGACTATATTGCAAGTGGAAGATGTTGCACCAGGCATAATTTGTCCCATTCCCAGATGTTGAGCCCATGAACTCCTTGGAGTTGTAGTTCCCGCCCACTTGCCTTTACCCACCCACACACCCAAGGCCACCCACCTATATCCACCCACACACCCCAGGCCACCCACCTATATCCACCCACACACCCCAGGCCACCCACCTATATCCACCCACACACCCAATGCCACCCTCCTATATCCACTCACACACCCAAGGCCACCTACCTATACCCAAATCGACTAACCCACACACCCAATACTACCTACCTGTAACCATCCCCCATAAACAATCCTATCTACCTATACCCGAGCCTATGCACCCAATCCTACCTACCTATATCCGAACCCACCTTCCTTGTGGCTACCTAAGTCTAAGGTAAGCCCCCCCCCCCATCTGATCATCCCCTAAAATAAGGTCCCCCAATCTGGCCAGCCCCTAACGTATTGTCCTCCTCTCTGGTCATCCCCAAAGGTAAGGTCCCCCCCTGGTCATCCCCAAAGGTAAGGTCCCCCCCCTGGTCATCCCCAAAGGTAAGGTCCCCCCCCCTGGTCATCCCCAAAGGTAAGGTCCCCCCCTGGTCATCCCCAAAGGTAAGGTCCCCCCCCTGGTCATCCCCAAAGGTAAGGTCCCCCCCTGGTCATCCCCAAAGGTAAGGTCCCCCCCCTGGTCATCCCCCAAAGGTAAGGTCCCCCCCTGGTCATCCCCAAAGGTAAGGTCCCCCCCCTGGTCATCCCCAAAGGTAAGGTCCCCCCTGGTCATCCCCAAAGGTAAGGTCCCCCCCCCCTGGTCATCCCCAAAGGTAAGGTCCCCCCCTGGTCATCCCCAAAGGTAAGGTCCCCCCCCCCTGGTCATCCCCAAAGGTAAGGTCCCCCCCCTGGTCATCCCCAAAGGTAAGGTCCCCCCCCCCTGGTCATCCCCAAAGGTAAGGTCCCCCCCCCCCCCTGGTCATCCCCAAAGGTAAGGTCCCCCCCCTGGTCATCCCCAAAGGTAAGGTCACCCCACCTGACTATTCCCTGAGGGAAGTCCCTCAGCCCCAGGTGACCACAGGTGACTGGTGTCAACACACCGAGGCTTGACCCACTGGCCTCCTCCCCTCACTGGTGAGTTACCGCAGTGTGCTCCGCTGGTTGATATATTCCCCCACCCGGTCACTTCTCCAGTCCCCACCAGGCCTGCCTCCCTCACCTCGCCCCTCTCTGCCCCGCCCGCTCCCGTCAGGGCAGGCAGGTGCTCCTACGTTGTGACCAAAAGCTCTTGAGACCTAGTGTCGACATGTTTGTTTCCACCTGCGAATCTGAAACACGTGTCGACTTACCCGCTTCAATTTTCACTTCCAAGAGGAAAGTTTTCATATGAAACGTTGCGTTTTAAAAGCCTGAATGTAATCTGTTGTAAATGTGTGTTCGAAGGACTGTTCGAACACTTCTATATATATTCTCTCTCCAGGTGAATTATTTTTGTTAATTGCTTATATCCATCTGTCTTTGGGGCCTGTTTCGTCTATGTTAAGGATTTTCGTCTGTAATTCAAAGATCACAATAAAATCAGGAGATGGTGTCATTGCGCGCTCACTGATAATGATGATGACAAAATTATAAGAAGAATTAAGACACAGGAGGATAGCATGAGACTTCAAGATGATCTAGACAAGCTGAAGGAATGGAGTTTAGGAGAGTTTAACATGAGCAAATGTAAAGTAATGAAGATAGGTGTAGGGAGCAGGAGGGCAGATACAAGGTATCATTTGGGAGAGGACATTCTTCAGGAATCATTGAAAAAGCCCTGGTGGTTAATATCACGCCAGATCTGTGAACTTGTATACCACATATGTCAGACCAATCCACAGCCACAGAGATATTAGAAAGAAGTTTTTCAGTGTCAGAGTATTCCATTCCATAGTGTAAATGGAATGCACTAAGAAGTGATGTGGTGGAGCTAAGAGTCCATACACAGTTTTAAGTGTAGATATGGTCGAGCCCAGGAATCAGGAATAGTAGACTCAGGAATCTGTACATCAGTTGATTGACAGTTGAGAGGCGGAACCAGAGCCCAAGCTCAACTCCCGAAAGCTCAAGTAGGTGTGTGTGTAATTACCTAAGTGTAGTTACAGGATGAGAGCTACGCTCGTGGTGTCCCGTCTTCCCAGCACTCTTTGTCATATAACGCTTTGAACTACTGACGGTCTTGGCCTCCACCACCTTCTCACTTAAATTGTTCCAACCGTCTACCACTCTATTTGCGAAGGTGAATTTTCTTATATTTCTTCGGCATCTGTGTTTAGCTAGTTTAAATCTATGACCTCTTGTTCTTGAAGTGCCAGGTCTCAGGAAATCTTCCCTGTCGATTTTATCAATTCCTGTTACTATTTTGTATGTAGTGATCATATCACCTCTTTTTCTTCTGTCTTCTAGTTTTGGCATGTTTAATGCTTCCAACCTCTCCTCGTAGCTCTTGCCCTTCAGTTCTGGGAGCCACTTCGTAGCATGTCTTTGCACCTTTTCCAGTTTGTTGATGTGCTTCTTAAGATATGGGCACCACACAACAACTGCATATTCTAGCTTTGGCCTAACAAAAGTCATGAACAATTTCTTTAGTATATCGCCATCCATGTATTTAAATGCAATTCTGAAGTTAGAAAGCATCGCATAGGCTCCTTGCACAATATTCTTTATGTGGTCCTCAGGTGATAGTTTTCTATCTAGAACCACCCCTAGATCTCTTTCTTTATCAGAATTCTTTAAAGATTTCTCACATAATACATAGGTTGTATGGGGTCTATGTTCTCCTATTCCACATTCCATAACATGACATTTATTAACATTAAATTCCATTTGCCAGGTGGTGCTCCATATACTTATTTTGTCCAGGTCTTCTTGAAGGGCATGACAATCATCTAAATTTCTTATCCTTCCTATTATCTTAGCATTATCAGCAAACATGTTCATATAATTCTGTATACCAACTGGTAGATCATTTATGTACACAATAAACATCACTGGTGCAAGAACTGAACCCTGTGGTACTCCACTTGTGACATTTCTCCATTCCGATACATTGCCTCTGATTACTGCCCTCATTTTTCTATCAGTCAGAAAATTTTTCATCCATGATAGAAGCTTACCTGTCACCCCTCCAATATTTTCCAGTTTCCAGAACAACCTCTTATGTGGAACTCTGTCGAAAGCCTTTTTTAGGTCCAGATAGATGCAGTCAACCCAACCATCTCTTTCCTGTAATATCTCTGTGGCTCGATCATAGAAACTGAGTAAATTCGATACACAGGATCTTCCAGATCGAAAACCATACTGTCTGTCTGATATTATATCATTTCTCTCCAGGTGTTCTACCCATTTAGTTTTGATTAGCTTTTCCAATACTTTCACTATTACACTTGTCAATGATACAGGTCTATAATTGAGGGGGTCTTCCCTGCTGCCACTTTTGTAGATTGGAACTATGTTAGCCTGTTTCCACACGTCTGCTACGATTCCTGTACACAGGGATGCCTGAAAGATCAGGTGAAGTGGAATGCTGAGCTCAGATGCACATTCTCTCAGAACCCATGGTGAAACGCCATCTGGGCCAGCTGCTTTGTTCTTACCGAGCTCCTTGAGCATATTTTCCACTTCATCTCTAGACACCTCTATCCGCTCTATGTTGTTCTCTGGAATTCTTATTGTGTCTGGTTCTCTGAAGATTTCATTTTGTACAAACACACTTTGGAACTTTTCATTTAATGTTTCACACATTTCCTTTTCATTTTCCGTGAATCTGTTTCCCATTTTCAACCTCTGGATATTATCCTTTACCTGCAATTTGTTGTTTATGAATTTGAAGAATAGGCCCGGTTCTGTTTTACATTTATCTGCTATCCCTTTTTCAAAATTTCTTTCTGCCTCTCTCCTTACTGCCGTATAGTTGTTTCTCGCATCTTTGTATCGCTGGTATGTTTGGGGGTTTGGCCTCTTCCTATACTGATTCCATTTTTGTGTCTTTTGGTCTCTTGCCCTCTCACAATTTCTGTCGAACCAATCCTGTTTTCTGGCCCTGCATCTCTGTTTTGGTATGAATGTTTGTGTGCCTTCCTCGTATAGTTTTAAAAATTTGGCATACATTTCATTTACTTCCCTACCTAGCAACAATTCTGTCCAATTACACTCATTAAAAAAATTTCGAAGTTCCCCATAGTTGCCTCTCCTTAAATCGAGTTTATCAACTGTTTCAATGTCCCCATTTTCTTCTAGATGATATCTTAAAGCATATTTAATGTCTAACAGGACGTGATCACTCTTTCCCAAGGGAGGAAGGTACTGGATGTCAAAAATCTCTTCTTCTTTCCTGGTGAATACTAGATCTAGTACTGACGGTACATCTCCTTCCCTCATTCTTGTGTGTGCGTGTGTGTGTGTGTGTGTGTACTCGCCTATTTATATCTGCAGGATCAAGCATTAGCTTTTTGACCTCACTTTTCTAGCCGTCGATTGCTTAATGAAATTAGACTTGACCTATTTCCCTATCATATTTACTTTTAAAATTATGAATGAAGTTTGCTTCTACAATCTGCGTACACGTGTGTGTGTGTAATTTTTAAAACTATTACGCCTGTAATTTTAAAAATGTACAAAATCATATAATCGATTGATACTGGTTAATAATGGGAAGTATTTCCCAATGTTCACATATAAAATCAATAGATTTTTCAAATTCCCATTATTGCTTAGCCTAATTGAAAGTATAATCCTGTATTATAGATTAATGTGTTGATAATCCTTCGTCTGCCTCTCTCATCACACTCAATAATTAGCTGATCAGTTTGAGCCGCTCGTAATGGACAAATATTCCTATTTTACACGGACTAGTTTCTATGTTAATCACCCAAACACAGTTTATTGAATACTTGTACAAATAATCTCTGTACCACAAACACATCTGAAATCACACTGGACAAAAACAAACTACTATTTTAACAGCTACATACAGGCTACACGACTCCGAACAGCTACATAAAATTATTTCAAGATTTCGAACAGTTAGACATGGGAATGGTATGTGATTACTCATGACACCCGCGTTATGCCCCAACCTCACTAGTTCAGACTGGGTACGCTCAGGTCATACCTTTAAGTGTTAAGGTACCTCTATTACAATGTAATTCATTCTGTAGTACTTGTAATATTATTATATCTAGTTTATTGATCGGTATTTTGCTGTATTATAAGTATTATATTTCTTGATATGTTGTGTTGTTAGTTTAGTAACTGCTGGTTGAGAGGCGTGGCCGCTGCTGCTGTCATTACTCCCCCCCCCTCCCTTCCCTGTGTGGGGGTGTGTATTCACCTAGTTGTGCTTGAGGGGGTTGAGCTCTGCTCTTTCGGCCCGCCTCTCAACTGTTTCTACTACGACTTTTTTTCCCCACACCACACCCCCACACCAACACCCCAGGAAGCAGCCTGTGACAGCTGACTAACTCTAAGGTACCTATTTACTGCTAGGTAACAGGGGCATAGGGTGAAAGAAACTCTGCCCATCGTTTCTCGCCGGCGCCCGGGATCGAACCCGGGACCATAGGATCACGTTTGCAGCCTGCTGTCCGCTCGGCCACCGGCTCCCGTGCGCGCGCGCGCGTGTGTGTGTGTGTGTGTGTGTGTGTGTGTGTGTGTGTGTGTGTGTGTGTGTGGTGTGTGTGTGTGGTGTGTGCGTGTGTGTGTGTGTGGTGTGTGTGTGTGGTGTGTGCGTGTGTGTGTGGTGTGTGCGTGTGTGTGTGGTGTGTGCGTGTGTGTGTGGTGTGTGTGTGGTGTGTGTGTGGCGTGTGCGTGTGTGTGTGGCGTGTGTGTGGCGTGTGCGTGTGTGTGTGGTGTGTGTGCGTGTGTGTGTGGTGCGTGTGTGGTGCGTGTGTGTGGTGTGTGTGTGGTGTGGTGTGTGGTGTGTGCGTGTGTGTGTGGTGTGTGTGTGGCGTGTGTGTGTGGCGTGTGTGTGGTGTGTGTGTGGTGTGTGCGTGCGTGTGTGTGTGCGTGTGTGTGTGTGTGGTGTGTGTGTGGTGTGTGTGTGGTGTGTGTGGTGTGTGCGTGTGTGTGTGGTGCGTGTGTGGTGTGTGTGGTGCGTGTGTGTGGTGTGTGTGTGTGTGTGTGGTGTGTGTGTGGTGTGTGCGTGCGTGTGTGTGTGCGTGTGTGTGTGTGTGGTGTGTGTGTGGTGTGTGTGTGGTGTGTGTGGTGTGTGCGTGTGTGTGTGTGTGTGGTGTGTGGTGTGTGTGGGGTGTGTGTGGGGTGTGTGTGTGGTGTGTGTGGGGTGTGTGTGTGGTGTGTGCGTGTGTGTGTGGTGCGTGTGTGTGTGGTGTGTGTGTGTGTGTGTATGTGTGGCGGGAGGGCACTCTTGAGTATATTATTTCAAAATATATTTGTATATATTTATCTTTTGAACTTCTTACCGTCATGTAAGAAGCGGATTATTAGTGTGGAGTTTCTATAGTGTTGTCACTGGATTCATATATGTAAGTTTTAGGTGAGGTGACTTGTATTAGTATTTGAGCTGTTTGGGGACATTGTCATTTTCTGGTGCCTGTGTGAACTTTAATTCTGGAGAGGAGACTCAGGACTTAGCCAAATTTCAGGGTTTGTGGACCCTGAAATTCTGGGCGAATCGTTAGGCGATTCTTGACTCTGCAAGATTTCTGAGACATTGTTAACACTTGAAGACGAGTAATTGGTCTTGCCATTTGTCCGTCAGTGTAGACTCTAATGTAAATTTCTGAGTTTTTGTACTTTGTCATTGTCAGTGTGTACTCTTGTGGACATTGTCATTTGTTAATCCAGTTGGGTCTTAGTTTTTCTGAAGGCAAAGCGATTCTTCATTGACATTGACTTCATTGCGATTATTAATGTATAATGCTCGGGGCGCTTGACAGCTGAGTGGACAGCGCTTCGGATTCGTAGTCCTGAGGTTCCGGGTTCGATCCCCGGTGGAGGCGGAGACAAATGAGCAAAACATTTCTTTCACCCTGATGCCCCTGTTACCTAGCAGTAAATGGGTACCTGGGAGTTATACAGCTGCTACGGGCTGCTTCCTGGGGGTGTGTAACAAAAAGCAGGCCCTAGTGAAAGACCGGGCCGCGGGGACGCTAAGCCCCGAAATTATTTCAAGATAACCCCAAGATAAGATGCTGAGACATTATTCCCCACTCTGGCTGGTCACGTCACTACCCACTACGTTCACAACTTAACAACCAGTCTTAAGCTGTCTAATATACCAATGTTATTAGATGATCTTGGTGACATCTAGCTGCTTCACTTGTGCCTTGACTTAATTGTTACTTAGTTGTGGGTAAGTATATAGATAATGGTGTATACAAAGTTGTCGTGTAAATAAGTTCATCCCCCCCCCAGTAAACTGGTGGATTTAACTTCAGACTTACACTCACCTCTAGACATTTTTTATTTATTCACTTGAAGGCCAGAAAGTTTCACGATTTATGAGGGAGTTTTATCCTCGAGCATTACTGTGGAGGATGACATAACAATCCCTTCAGACACAAGTGTTTGTTTACCATCATATACCTGGTTGTTTATTGTATACCTGGTTGTTTATTGTATACCTGGTTGTTTATTGTATACCTGGTTGTTTATTGCATACGTGGTTGTTTATTGTATACCTGGTTGTTTATTGCATACCTGGTTGTTTATTGTATACCTGGTTGTTTATTGCATACCTGGTTGTTTATTGCATACCTGGTTGTTTATTGTATACCTGGTTGTTTATTGTATACCTGATTGTTTATTACATACCTGGTTGTTTATTGCATACCTGGTTGTTTATTGCATACCTGGTTGTTTATTGCATACCTGGTTGTTTATTGCATACCTGGTTGTTTATTGTATACCTGGTTGTTTATTGCATACCTGGTTGTTTATTGCATACCTGGTTGTTTATTGCATACCTGGTTGTTTATTGTATACCTGATTGTTTATTACATACCTGGTTGTTTATTGCATACCTGGTTGTTTATTGCATACCTGGTTGTTTATTGCATACGTGGTTGTTTATTGTATACGTGGTTGTTTATTGCATACCTGGTTGTTTATTGCATACCTGGTTGTTTATTGCATACCTGGTTGTTTATTGCATACCTGGTTGTTTATTGCATACCTGATTGTTTATTACATACCTGGTTGTTTATTACATACCTGGTTGTTTATTGCATACCTGGTTGTTTATTGCATACCTGGTTGTTTATTGCATACGTGGTTGTTTATTGTATACGTGGTTGTTTATTACATACCTGGTTGTTTATTGCATACCTGGTTGTTTATTGCATACCTGGTTGTTTATTGTATACCTGGTTGTTTATTGCATACCTGGTTGTTTATTGTATACCTGGTTGTTTATTACATACCTGGTTGTTTATCATATTATACGTGGTTGTTTATCACATACGTGGTTATCATACGTGGTTGCTATAGCATACACCATTTCTCCAAACAGGTACTATATATATTGTTAGTTAAATTTATACTTTCCTTCCTCTCTCCTTCCTTCCTCTTTCCTTCTGAATGACTCTCAAGTCATTCGTTACCCAACGCCCTCACCCATTTCTCTCTCCTCCTCCACTACCTTTCCTTCACTGCCTTTCCTTCACTGCCGTCCTCCCCTCTTCCACACCACTGCCCTTACCCTACTCGACTCGGCCTTACCCATTACCTTGGGTTGGTTCCGTGGGCTATTGTCCCCGCGGCCTGGACTCTCACCAGGCCTCCTGGTTGGTGGACTGGTCGACCAGGCTGTTAGACGCAGCTGATTGCAGTCACTTGGTCAGGAATCCTTCAGAGGTGTTCCCTTGTTATCATCAGTGACGGGTCGGCTAGTCTTACCCCTTATATTTGGAGGGAGAGTGTTGTAAAGTTTGAGTCCCTTTATGTTGATAGTATCGCAAGAAATGCCCAAACTGTACCGTCAACTCTGCCAGATGCTAAACAGCACACAGATAATGAGGCACCCTTACCAGAACCACAGAAACAAATACCAAGTAAAATACCAAAACTTCCACAAATACCACAACATCATTCATATCTGACACACAAGATATCAAAACACGCAATACAAATAAAGTCTAAGATAGAGCTAGCCCCTGGAACGGAGAGACATACAGTGGTAAAATTAATGGTGGTCCTGATGTGTACATGTTGCCAGGAGGTTATCACTACAGCAGGCTTGGAGCATGTGCACCCTAGGAGAGGGCACCAGGGGACAATATGGACAACGTTAACAACCACTGGTATTGACGACAATCGGGAAGACACTATGGTATATTTCGACGCAAAGATGTTGCGTTACTGCAGCCTCTCACTAAGTGCAAATGCGAGATAGAGCTGTTACTCAAGTGTTATTGAATTTGCACGCTCTCTCTCTCTGCCTATTTATGAGAGCGAGTCTACCAGTCCCGGACTGAGGCACAGTGCCCACCCGCCGGCTGCGGGGCTTGGTCACCGTCTAGGAACAACGTTTAATTAACACAAGGAATATACAGATAAAACTTTAAATATATCACAAAACACAGCTCGAAATAAGGGATACAAATTCAACAAGTTTAAATTTAGGAAAGACCTGGGTAAACAGAGGTTGACAAACAGGGTTGTTGATTTATAGAACAAATTACACGGGAACAAAATAAACATGGGATTGCTAGAGTGTTTCAAGCGTAGGCTATACATATATGTTTGAGTTTGGGTGGATATCAATAAGAGCTGCCTCTAATGGGCCAATAGTCCTACAGTAGTTTACTATACTCTTATATAATTGTCTTTGTTAACACAACAGTTGTTAAGAGAAGAAACAATCGGCATATTAATCCCCAGAGCTGGACATCGATAAATACAACGATAGCAGGAACTCGACATCAGCGAGGCACTACACATCAAAAACGTCAACACCAACAATCAACAGCCAATTAATGCACAACTATATTCTACCCACATCAAGACCCCGAACCAATATGGAAGCAGCAGGAGGAAGTATGGGCCAATAGGCCTTCTGCAGTTACTTCCATTCTTATGTTCTCATACCCATTGTTTCGTGTTCCGTCTTCTGTTTCACCTCACCCAAAACTTTTGTGCTATATCACCTCACCCAAAACGAGTATAAGTATGAATGTATTTTGTGTGTAAACTAAGTCTTTGAAAATGTAATAAGGAATTACGAAACGCGTTCAGGCGTCAGACCAGGAATAAAAAGAATGAATTTTGTAGAGTTACTTTATCAATTACCCTCGACAGTGAAGAAGAACGTAAGAAATATTGAGAAGATTTGTGTTAGAATTATTAATCTTACCCTTTCGGTCATATTCAACAACATATGTTTACAAGAAAGACTGCTACCAAAATATACTGTTATTATTATTATATAATTATATATATATATATATATATATATATATATATATATATATATATATATATATATATATATATATATATATATATATATATATATATTGAGAAACATGTTGTGATAGCCAAGAGTGACAGCACGGCAAGAATGTTCAGGAGAGTAGCTTTTAAAGGTGGGGGCATTAGCCAAGCGGGAAGACATACCTGCCTAAAGGAGAGATGCCGCTACACCGGTGAATGTAGCATCTATATGCGTATATTGATCACATCCAGGTTTACTTGAACTGCTTGTGATCTACAAAGCCCATCTCATATAATGCCCATCTAAATTTGGATAAGCAATCCAAGAGAATTAGGAAATGAAATTTCTACATAGAAATCGCTGAATATGTGGACGCGAGGATGTCTGACTCCGCGTGATCCGTATTTGTAAAATAAGAAACGATCGTTGGTACCGATGTTGAGGAAAATATGACAAGATTGGTTTTGATCGCACTCGGCAGCCCCATCTCAATACTAACATTATTACTGAACAAATAATTACAGAACTCTTCTCTTTATGTTAACGTGGAGTTTATGATACGTTCCTTAATTGTACCAGGAATGACTTCCTTCTATTCCCCCAAGCCCGGCCTGATGGCCAAACCTGTCTTGGGATAATTTGATCCAAAAGGCTGTTGTTTGGATAGGCCCGCAGGCCTACATATCCACCACAACCCTGTTGATCCGACACCTATTGCAGGAAACTGTATTTTTTTCTTTGAGTCTGCATTTGTTCAGTCAATATTATGGTTGTTAGGAGGGTATTGAACAGCAGATGTCCGTACCTATGACTGTGCTTATGGCACCTCTACTCTTCATGGCTCTATTCTGCATGTCCTTTATTCCAGTATGTTGTTATACTGCGAAAAATTTGGGACCTGGCCCTCTAGTATTTTCCAAGTATATATTATTTGAAACCTCTCTCGTCTCCTTTCCCTAGATTACATTTAAAGACCTTTGAGACGGTCCCAATAATTTTGTGCTTTATCGCGTCTATGTATGCCGTATAAGTTCCCTGTACTTCCTCTATTTCAACAATCTCTCCTGCTCTGAAGGGGAAAAGTGAGTACCGAGCAGTACTCAAGACGAGACAACACCAGTGATGTGAATACTATCAGCACTGCTGTGGGATCCCGTGATCTGAAGGTCATTTGAAAGGTATGCTCACTATAGGGTAGATCGTCAGACATTATCATTCCCAGATCCTTTACTTCTTGTTTTTCTACTATGATGAGATACGGCTGTGTTTTGTATCATGTATTTCCTTGAAGTTCTTCATTTTTATCAAACCCAGGTACCTACACTTTATCACTGTTAAACATCATGTTATTGATGTTAAACGTCTTGTTATTGATGTTAAACGTCATTGATGTTAAACGTCATGTTATTGAAGTTAAACGTCATGTTATTGAAGTTAAAGTCTTGTTATTGATGTTAAACATCATATTTTTTATGTTATTGATCGTCCCCTACCCCCAATTTAACTCCTCTTCATTTCCCCTCTCCTCCACCCCATTTTTCTCTCACCTCAATTTTCCCCATCCTTCCCCATCTCCCCTCAATTTCTATTTATGTAAAACGGGAACCCGACTGCAATCTGATCTCTTCCCACCTTTTTCCCGCATCCCCCCCCCCTCTCTAGTTTCCCCCTTCGTCCGTTTCTCGTCTCCCCTTCGTTTGCTCCTCGTCTCCCCTTCGTTTGCTCCTCGTCTCCCCTTCGTCCGTTCCTCGATTCACTCCCCCCATGCATACCCCCGTCTGCCCCTTCTCTCAGATGTTAAGAAGCACCGAGACAATTCACTATAACACATCTTGGACAACACATACCTGATTTAATTTTCGAACTCATTAAAACATCACTTATGGTGCACTGGTTACAGGCTATATTTCTTAAAGCATTTAACTTAGTCCTACCCCAAAGAGCCTTTGTTCGTCCTGTACCCTTGACAATTATCACTTACAAATTTAACCTGTCCACTTACAAATTACTTCTGAATTTGGCCATTTGACTGTATGGCCGAAAATAGACGTAATTTGATAATGGAAAAAAATTATAATAAATTTTGGATTTTTTTTCCAAAACAGCAAGTTAAGGGTCCGCTGGTAGGCTAGGAGAGCAGGAAGTTCTCCTAACGTTTCACAACGTCATGAAACCGTTAATTGGAAACCCTCTTATAACCTAACCGAATAAGCAGGAAGACTCAAACAGAAAACGGGACGGTACATCACTTTCAAGAGCAGATTTCATTTAAAATTACGTCCAAATTTGGCCATAGCGCGAATACGAACGAAAAGCGACGTTATTTTTAAGAGGACGAGTTGACGAATTGAGTGGGGCTAGCCCCAAGCGTCTGGCCTCCAACTTTAGAGAAATATTCTCTTTCAACCCATCCTCCTGTTTATACGGTACCTATTGTGACGGTCGTCAATAGTCACGAATCCGTGCATACTTAGCTTTTAAATAGTAGTATACTGACTAGTAAGGAATCCTTTAAAATAAATGAAGATAAAAAACAGCTGAAATATTCCTAGGCCTAGTATAGCACACATATGTACTATATTAGGCCTCAGCTATCGTGTATTAGGCATAGGAATGTTAGGTTAGTTTAGTTTAATTTGTCAAAGCATTATATATATATATATATATATATATATATATATATATATATATATATATATCTATATATATATGCAGAAAATCCACAGAGAAATGTGAATGGAAGTAAACGTTTCGGCCTGATTAAAGCCATTGTCAACACCAGACAAACTAGAGGAAAGAGAGAGAGGATACAGGCCAACACGTGGAACCTGACCAACCCATCTCTAGGGAAAGAATTAACCAGAAACAAGTATAGCTTAGCTTAAAATATTAAAAAGGATTAAGCGGCCAGAGAATAAGGATGAAAGATTAAAGAAAAGCCTCATGAACACACAATATATGAATATAAAATTGTAACGAGACATTGTAACCCACTCTATCAGAGTTTTTTCTTAAACTGTTGTGCAATATTATAACTTAAAAATGGATCACGTTTGTGCATACCAGTACTAACATTAAGAAGATTTGGACACTGATTAGAGCAGACTCAATCAAATTCCGTTCCACGAAACCACCACAATTGGTAATGCTTTTTTGCCCCATTCCAGTTAATAGTGTAATCACATAAACTCGTGTGCAGATACAATGCACTAGACGTTTGGGCAGTTCTAATATTATAAGCGTGTTGTGACAACCGCAATTTTAAGGATTTTTCCTGTTTGTCCAAGGTACACAAAATCACAATCATTGCAGGGAATCGAATATACACAACCTGCTGTACCAGGGGAGGATTTTTATTAAATTGGACTTGATCGTACTAATAGTTGAACACCAAATTGACATTAAGTTTCTTAAAAATCGGAGACAGTTTTTTCAAGTCTACTCGCATAAGGTACCACCAATGAGTTACTAATTTCTGGTTTTGCTTTGGGGACGTTGATTATAAAACATACGCTTGGCTTGTCCGAACGAGAAATCAAAAACCTCTTAGGATATTGTAAACTCTTCCCAATTTCATATATTTTAGCAATCTCTTCATCAAAAACTCAGGGCTGCATACCCTCAAAGCTCGTAGAAACATTCCTGAAAATACTGCCTGTTTAACTTTACTATGATGATTCGAATAAAATGAACATACGATCCCACGTTGGTAGGTTTCCTATACACATTAAATTTGAACTTTCTAGTGACTCTATGAATCATAATGTCCAAAAACGGAAGAGTACCATTCTCCTCAGTCTCACAAGTGAATTTTATTGAAGGTACCAAAGAATTAAGTTCATTAAGGAAAACTATCTGGTCTTGGTCACACGGCCATAAGCACACAATATCATCAACATACCAAAACCAAACTACATTAGCAGGGATAATCCTGGATAAGATTTTTGTGTCGAAGAATTCCATATACAAATTGCTCAAAACTGGGGAAAGGGGATTGCCCATCGCCATTCCAAATGTTTGTTTGAATATTTTTCATTAAAACTAAAATAATTGTGTTTTATACACAATTTTAATAAGTTCCAATTGGTCTGCAAGCTCAAATTATATTTGGGCAGTTCCTCACGTAGAAATTCTAACAAATCATCAACAGATACTTTAGTGACTAAAGAGGTCACATCAAAACTTGTTAGTTTAAAATCAAAATTTAAATTCAGTGTGGATAGCTTATTAATTAAGTATGATGCTTCTGTAGTTGCCTCGAATCTTTCCTCCTGCAATAAGTTCTGCTTGTAAGGTGTCTTTGGTGTCACCAACCAAATAAGTTCTGACTTGTCAGAATTTATTTGGCGAGAGAGGCGACAGAGAGAGAGCGACAAGGTGTCACCACCAAAGGACACCTTGCAAGCAGAACTTATTGCAGAAGGAGGAAAGATTCGAAGCAACTACAGAAGCACCTTACTGTCCCCCGAGCTCAAAGCGCCAGCTAAGTGAACAAAGAGATAGTCGTTAGGAGAGGTGACAAGTCGCCAATATACGTCATTCTTAAAAAGACGAATATCTGGCGAAAATGAACCTCATACTCTCTGACCAAACCAAATTCCAAAGGGTAATGAAGGACACTACAGCCGAATTGAAAACAAAGGTAAGCAGATTGATCGACACTGTGAACGCCAAGAAATCCAGACTCCACCTGCCAAAGATTATTGGGGAGTACAAACATGGGTATGCGTATGGAAATGTCAAGACAAACAAGCCTGGAAACCCACTTCGGCCAATCATCAGCCAGATACCCACACCCACGTACAGACTGGTGAAGCGACTCAACGGCTTGCTGACTCCTTATGTACCTTGTGCTTTCAGCCTGAAGTCTCCAAAGGAATTTGTCGACTTACTGCGGGGAAACACGGGCCACAGGGATAAGAGCCTCGTTGGACGTAGAATCACTGTTTACCAACGTACCTGTGAATGAAACAATCGGGATGATAGCGGACAGAGTGCATCGTGATCCGGCCTGTACTCTTTCCTCTTGACATACTAGAAACATTCTAAGGAAACTACTCCAAGCTTGTACTTAAAGAGGCACCCTTCTTGAGCCCTAATGGGCACATGTATAAGCAAGTAGATGGGGTCGCCATGGGTTCTCCCCTAGGTGTCCTGTTTGCGAACTTCTACATGGGTACCATCGAACAGAAGGTCATAGTTGACATGAACTTGAAACCTGCCATATACTGCAGGTATGTTGACATTTTTACACAGGTACCTGATGCCAGACGTCTGCAGGAGCTGAAGGAGGCATTCGAGCGGAATTCTGTGTTGAGTTTCACTTACGAGATGGAGAAGGATGGGTAGCTGCCCTCTCTAGATGTAACAGTCATGGAAAGGAGCGGAGGTTTCCACACTGCAGTCTACACTAAGGAAACAAACACAGGAATGTGCCTCAATGCCAACAGTGACTGCCCAGACAGGTACAAGAGGAGTGTTGTCAACGTTTACGTCGACCGTGCTCTTAGCCACAGATCAGGATGGAAGCAAGTTGATGAAAAACTCTGTAGGGTAAGGCAGATCTAGTCAACAACGGCTTCTCTAAAGGTTTCTTTGAAGACATCATAAAAAGGAAGGTGAAACGCCATGCAACCTCTGAAAAGTCAACTAACACAACAACCTGTACCCTTTATTAGACTATTTTACAGGAACTTCTTTTCCACAGCTCATAAAACGGAGGAAAGGGTCCTGAAAGATATTGTTAATAGGAACGTTATCCCTACAGACAAAAATCAGAAGATACAATTGACCATTTACTATAAACAAAAAAACGGCCAATCTACTCATGAAAAACTCTCCAGACACAAAGCAGAACGCCTTAAAGAAGACCAACGTCGTCTATGCCTTCAAATGCCCACTTGGGGACTAAAAGCCCCAAAGAACTCAGTATATAGGCAAGACAACATCTCTTTCCAGGCGATTAACAATGCATAAGCAACAGGGCTCCATTAAGGAACATATAATCTCTTCCCACAACCAGACCATCCACCAGAGAAGTCTTAACAACACAGAAATCATCGATAGATACAGCGATAGCAGGCGGCTTGACATCTGCGAGGCACTACACATCAAAAAATCAACACCAGCAATCAACAGCCAATTAATGCACAACTATATTCTACCCACTTCAAGACTCCGTACCAATATAGAAGCATCAAGAGGAAGTATGGGCCAATAGGCCCTTTGCAGTCACTTCCATTCTTCCCTCTCATTTATCCAATTAATACCCATTGTTCCGTGTTCTGTCTTGCGTTGGTCAAAGTTTGTTCACCTCATCCAAAACTGTTGCAACATATCACCTCACCCAAATGCGTGTATATAAGACAAGCTGTTTATTTTAGGCATAAGTAAAACTGTTTAGTGTTTCAGGTTACAATTGTGTGTCTAAACTAAAGTCTTTGAAAATGTAATAAGTTAGTACGAAAACGCGTTCAAGCGTCGCGTCAGACTAGAAATAAAAATGAATTTTGGAAATTGATTTTCAATTACCATCGGACAGTAAAAAGAAACATAAGAAATATGAGAACATTCGTGTTAGAATATTAATCTACTTTTTCGGTCATATTTAACAACATATGTTTACAAGAAAGACTGCTACCAAAATATACTATCACACACACACAATTATATATATTATACACACAATAATTGTCTTAACCATCCACATGAATATTTGTTTAGAGACAAGAACATAATAAATGACAGACATTATGAACAGAAAACATTAGGAGGCGGCAGCATGCCTGTAGATCAGTAGTAAATAGCGAGAGAAAAAAAAAAAGACAATTCTATTACATTTGAAATACACATCAATTTAGCACAGTTGGACCTTTTTACCAACGCCAAAACTATTATGAGACACAAATTATGCATATATTACAGTAACGAGAGTTTAAAGTAAACCTAATTTTCCATGCAGTAGAATCCAGTTTAGCGGTGGACACACTCACTGCTGAGTTAAGCAGTGGGCACACACATATACTGCTGAGTTTAGCAATCAATTAACATATACACTGTTGAGTTGAGCAAAGGAGACACACTGCTAAATTTAGCAGTGATACACGCACATACACACACACCCACGCATGCACATACACACCTGGGGTCCAGGTAGCCTGGTAGATAGCGCGCAGGACTCGTAATTCTGAGGCGCGGGTTCGATTCCCGCACCAGGCATAAACAAATTGGCAAAGTTTCTTTCACCCTGAACGCCCCTATTACCTAGCAGTAAATAGGTACCTGGGAGTTAGTCAGCTGTCACGGGCTGACAGCTGACTGTCAGCTGTGTGGGTCTGTGTGTGGTGTAAGGGGGGGGGGAAGTAGTAGTTAGAAAACAGTTGACTGACAGTTGAGGCGCGGGCCGAAAGAGCCAAGCTCAACCCCCGCAAACACAACTAGGTGACTACACACACACACACAAAGGCGATAGGGAGGAGGCACTTAACTATAGACCTGTATCACTGACAAGCATCCCCCTGTAAAATACTGGAAAGAATAATTAGGCTACGACTGGTTGCACACCTGGAGAACATTAGGCTTGTGAACAAACATCAACATGGGTTCTGGAAAGGGAAATCGTGCAAAACAAACCTATTCTATGATAACATAACGAGGATAAGACAGGACAGAGATGGTTGGGCGGACTGCATATTTCTAGACTGCCAAAAAGCCTTTGATACAGTACCGCACATGAGACTGCTATTCAAACTCGAGAGGTAGGCGGGGGTGGGGGAAAGGTCCTAGCATGGATAAGGAACTACCTAACAGGAAGGAGCCAGAGAGTTACGGTAAAGGTCGAGAAGTCGGACTGCGAACAGTAACAAGTGGAGTACCTCAAGGATCGGTGCTGGAACCATTCTATTCTTGTATATGTTAACGACATGTTTACAGGAGTAGAGTCTTACATGTCGATGTTTGCGGATGACGCAAAGTTGATGAGAAGAGTTGTGACAGATGAGAATTGCAGGATCCTCCAAGAGGACCTAAACAGGTTGCAGAGATGGTCAGAGAAATGGCTACTGGAGTTCAACACGAGCAAATGTAAAGTAATGGAAATGGGACTAGGAGATAGGAGACCAAAGGGACAGTACACAATGAAGGGGAACAGCCTACCTGTGACGACGCGAGAAAGAGACCTTGAGGTTATCTCGAGATGATTTCAGGGCTTTTTTTAGTGTCCCCGCGGCCCGGTCTTCGACCAGGCCTCCACCCCTAGGAAGTAGCCCGCGACAGCTGACTAACACCCAGATACCTATTTTACTGCTAGGTAACAGGGGCATAGGGTGAAAGAAACTCTGCCCATTGTTTCTCGCCGGCGCCCGGGATAGAACCCGGGACCACCGGATCACAAGTCCAGCGTGCTGTCCGTTCGGCCGACCGGCTCCCAATGGACAGAGCAAAGGAAACTGGGACCTGGGCGTGGACGTAACACCTAATCTATCTCCTGAAGCCCATATAAATAGGATAACGACAGCAGCGTACTCTACACTGGCAAAAGTTAGAACATCATTCAGAAACCTAAGTAAGGAGGCATTTAGGGCGTTTTACACTGCCTATGTGAGACCAGTCTTAGAGTATGCCGCCTCATCATGAAGTCCTCATCTGAAGAAGCATATAAGGAAACTGGAAAAGGTTCAGAGGTTTGCAACGAGACTCGTCCCAGAGTAACGAGGGATGAGGTATGAGGAGCGCCTGAGGGAACTGTGCCTTACGACACTAGAAAGAAGGGAGAGGGGGGGGGGACATGATAGGAACGTATAAAATACTCAGGGGGATTGACAGAGTGGACATAGACGAAATATTCACACGGAATAGTAACAGAACGAGGGGACATGGGTGGAAGCTGGAAACTCAGATGAGCCACAGGGATGTTAGGAAGTTTTCTTTTAGCGTGAGAATAGTGGGAAAATGGAATGCACTTTAAGGAACAGGTTGTGGAAGCAAATACTATTCATAATTTTAAAACCAGGTATGATAGGGAAATGGGACAGGAGTCATTGCTGTAAACAACCGATGCTCGAAAGGCGGGATCCAAGAGTCAATGCTCGATCCTGCAGACACAACTAGGTGAGTACAACTAGGTGAGTACACACTGTCTTCGCTGGAAGACAGAAGAGTTAGGGGGGACATGATCACCACATTCAAGATTCTGAAGGGAATTGACAGGGTAGATAAAGACAGGCTATTTAACACAAGGGGCACACGCACAAGGGGGACACAGGTGGAAACTGAGTGCCCAAATGAGCCACAGATATATTAGAAAGAACTTTTTTAGTGTCAGAGTGGTTGGCAAATGGAATGCATTAGGAAGTGATGTGGTGGAGGCTGACTCCATACACAGTTTCAAGTGTAGATATGATAGAGCCCAATAGGCTCAGGAATCTGTACACCTGTTGATTGACGGTTGAGAGACGGGACCAAAGAGCTCAACCCCCGCAAACACAACTAGGTGAGACCAACTAGGTTAGTACACACACACACACACACACACACACACACACACACACACACACACACACACACACACACACACACACACACACGTGTCTTAGAGACGAAGTGGGAAAAAATGCTCAAGGAGCTAAGTAGGAACAAAGCAGTTGGCCAAGATGGAGTTTCACCTTGGGATATGAAAGAATGGACACCTGAGCTCAAACTTCCACATCAATTGTTTTTTCAGTCATCTGTGTACAGGAGTCTTGGCAGATGTGTGGAAAAGGTTAACAATTCCAAGCTACAAAAATGGCCACAAGGCAGACCCTCTTAATTATAGACCTGTATCGTTAACAAGTGTAGCAGTCAAAATATTGGAAAAATAATTACAACTAAATCGGTAGAACACCTGGAGAGAAATTATATAATGAAAGACAATATTGTTTTCTATCAGGAAGATCCTGAGTAACAAATCTACCGAGTTTCCATGATAGAGCCACAGAGACTTTACAAGAGACGGCTCGGTTGACTGCACTTATCGGGACCAAAAAAAAAAAGAGGTTCTGGAAACTGGAACATACAGATGGTGTAACAGGAAGGCTTCTAACATGGATTAACAAATTTCTGACAGAGAAATGAGGGCAGTAATCAGAGGCAAGGTATCAGACTGGATAAATGTTACTAGTGGAGTACCACGGGGTTCCGTTCTTGCACCAGTAATGATCAATGTCTGTACAATCACATATGGATAAATAATCTACCAGAAGGAATCCAGAATTATGTGAAGATGTTCGCTGATTATGGTAGGAAACGGGGGAAGACAAGACACTTCGGCGATTGTCACGCCCTTCCAGAAGATCTGGATAAGTGTATGGAGCACCACTTGATACATGGAATTTGGTGTGAATAAACGCAACGTTATGGAATGTGGAATAGGAGAAAATAGGACCCACACAACCAACAAATGTAAAAAATTTAGAGAATTTAGATAAAGAAATCTAGGGGTGATTCTAGATAGAAAACTCATCTGAGGGCAAGTCTATGAGGAGATTATGTGAGGAGTCTATGCGACGCCTTCCAATTTCAGAATGGCTTTTTAATACACGAATGGCGAAAAACTAAAGAAATTGTTAACGGCCTTTGTGAGACCAAAGTTGGAATATGAAACAGTTGTACAGTGCCCATATCTTAAGGATACCAACAAGAAAAGGTGCTAAGATACATAACAAAATGTCTTCAGGAATGGACAAAAGCAAGAGTGACGAGAGGAGGTAGAGGCGTTAAACACACTCAAGCTAGAAGTAGAGAGAGGCGATATAATTACTACGTACAAAACAAGAATAGGAATCGACAAAAATTTATACAGAATAATTCTTGAGATGCACAGACTTTGCAAAAGCTTTCGACAAATGTGACCACGGTGCTACTGCGCACAAAATGCGTACAAAATTAATTACTGGCAAAGTAGAGAGAGATGGATCTTTAACTTCTTAACGAACAGAACACAAGTGTGAGAGTCAACACAGTAAAATCCGGATCATCTCTACTATGAAAATCTCAGTCCTCCCAAGGTACCATAATTGCTCCGGTACTTTTTCTCATCCTAATATCAGACATTGATAAGGATACAAACTACAGCACTGTATCATCATTTGCAGATGACACTAGGATGTTCATGCCAGTAGACAATATAGAGCACACGACAAACCTCCACTCTGATGTAAATTGGGGTTTTCAATGGGCCCCAGATAATAATATGTTTAATGAAAATAAGTTATAGCTCCTGCGCTATGGAAACATGAAAATTTAAAAGCGGAAACCATATATAAAACGAAATCAAATCACAATATAGAACGAAAAAGCAGTGTAAAGGACCTTGGAGTAATCATGTCAGAAGACCTTACTTTTACAGAACACCATAAAGTAACTGTCACGACTGCAAGAAAAATGACAGGTTGGATAACAAGGACCTTCCAAACAACAGATGTCATACTAATGATGGTACGTTTTAAGACACTAGTGCTCTCTAGGGTGGAATATTGTTGCACTTTAACAGCCCCATTCAGAGCCGAAGAGTTTATTGACCTAAAGACCGTGCAAAGATCCTTTATCAATAGAATCCACTCCATAAGTCATCTTAATACTTGGGACCGATTAAAAGTTCTTTATCTGTATTCTCTTGAGAGCAGGCGGGAGAGATTCATAATAATTTAAACGTGGAAAATAGTAGAGGGGTTGGTCCTAAACCTGTACACAGTAATAACATCACATGAGACCAGGAGACATGGCAGGATGTGCAGAATACCCCCGTTGAAGAGCAGAGGTGCAACAGGTACTCTGAGAGAGAACTCTATCAACATCAGAGGCCCGCGACTGCTCAACACGCTTCTACTACACATAAGGGGTATAACTGGCCGACCCCTCACAGTGTTCAAGAGAGAACTCGACAAACACCTCCAAAGGATACCTGATCAACCAGGCTGTGATTCATGCGTCAGGCTGTGAGCAGCTGCGTCCAACAGCCTGGTTGACCAGACAACCAACGCGAGGCCTGGTCAGAGATCGGGCCGCGAGGCTGTTAGTCCCCGGAAGCTATGCAAGGTAGACACAAGGTAGAGCTGAAACTTCAAGAACAAGACGTTATAGATTTAAGGTAACTACAACAAAGCTACAGAAACAAATATTAGAAAATTCACTTTCGCAGAGTTGTAGACGGTTGGAACATGTTAAGCGAGAAGGTGATGGAGGCCAAACCCGTCAGTAGTTTAAAAGTGTTATACGACAATAAGTACTGGGAAGACAGGACACCACGAGCGTAGCTCTCATCCTGTATGTACACATGGATAAGCACACACACAGCTGAGTTTAGTGATGGACGCACACCGCTGAGTTATGTAGTTATTCTACCATCGCGTGACAAATCAACCGTCGCGTGATAAATCAACCGTCGCGTGATAAATCAACCGTCGCGTGATAAATCAACCGTCGCGTGACAAATCAACCGTCGCGTGATAAATCAACCGTCGCGTGACAAATCAACCGTCGCGTGACAAATCAACCGTCGCGTGACAAATCAACCGTCGCGTGATAAATCAACCGTCGCGTGATAAATCAACCGTCGCGTGATAAATCAACCGTCGCGTGACAAATCAACCGTCGCGTGATAAATCAACCGTCGCGTGACAAATCAACCGTCGCGTGACAAATCAACCGTCGCGTGATAAATCAACCGTCGCGTGATAAATCAACCGTCGCGTGACAAATCAACCATCGCGTGATAAATCAACCGTCGCGTGACAAATCAACCGTCGCGTGATAAATCAACCGTCGCGTGACAAATCAACCGTCGCGTGACAAATCAACCGTCGCGTGACAAATCAACCGTCGCGTGACAAATCAACCGTCGCGTGATAAATCAACCGTCGCGTGACAAATCAACCGTCGCGTGACAAATCAACCGTCGCGTGATAAATCAACCGTCGCGTGACAAATCAACCGTCGCGTGACAAATCAACCGTCGCGTGATAAATCAACCGTCGCGTGACAAATCAACCGTCGCGTGACAAATCAACCGTCGCGTGACAAATCAACCGTCGCGTGACAAATCAACCGTCGCGTGACAAATCAACCGTCGCGTGACAAATCAGCCATCGCATTTTACTATTGCATACAGCAGTAACTCAATTTCCATATTTTGTCTACATGTTCCCCTCCCTGCTGCTTCTCCTCCACATGTTCCCCTCCCTGCTGCTGCTGCTGCTGCTGCTGCTTCTCCTCCACATGTTCCCCTCCCTGCTGCTGCTGCTGCTGCTGCTTCTCCTCCACATGTTCCCCTCCCTGCTGCTGCTGCTGCTTCTCCTCCACATGTTCCCCTCCCTGCTGCTGCTGCTTCTCCTCCACATGTTCCCCTCCCTGCTGCTGCTGCTGCTTCTCCTCCACATGTTCCCCTCCCTGCTGCTGCTGCTTCTCCTCCACATGTTCCCCTCCCTGCTGTTGCTGCTGCTGCTGCTTCTCCTCCACATGTTCCCCTCCCTGCTGCTTCTCCTCCACATGTTCCCCTCCCTGCTGCTGCTGCTGCTTCTCCTCCACATGTTCCCCTCCCTGCTGCTTCTCCTCCACATGTTCCCCTCCCTGCTGCTTCTCCTCCACATGTTCCCCTCCCTGCTGCTTCTCCTCCACATGTTCCCCTCCCTGCTGCTGCTGCTGCTTCTCCTCCACATGTTCCCCTCCCTGCTGCTGCTGCTGTTCCTGCTTCTCCTCCACATGTTCCCCTCCCTGCTGCTGCTGCTGTTGCTGCTTCTCCTCCACATGTTCCCCTCCCTGCTGTTGCTGCTGCTGCTGCTTCTCCTCCACATGTTCCCCTCCCTGCTGTTGCTGCTGCTGCTGCTTCTCCTCCACATGTTCCCCTCCCTGCTGTTGCTGCTGCTGGTGAGAGACTGCCCCTTGACCCGCCTTCCTCTGCGAGTCAAGCCACATGGCGGCTGCCTTCATAAAACCCAGCACATACCGAGGAAAAATCGGATTTTAATATCTGTGGCACGTCGCTCTGCCTTCTCCAACTTGCGTGATCCATCATGCTGCCTCACATCAAATATTATATCGCTTTCATCCCCATTAAAAAAATATGCCTTACATCACCGTGTGCGTTCCTCGGTAACCTGTCCTCCAAAAATGATAGTAATTACAGCATACATGTAACTACTCATACAAAATGGACTTTTGCTCCCCATACAAAATTATGTTTGATTAATTTTTGCATAAGGCACCTGAGAAAGTCAACAGCCAGACCTGAACGTTCCGATTGCCCGTTGCTGTTTTGGCCAAGTCTCTGAAATTTGAATTCCCGGTGTTCCTGTTCTGTTATGAACTACAGTAACATTGTTTACAGTGAACCCCTGAACACATTGAAGATCAACGATCCAAACGATTTCTTCATATGACACCAACATCGAACCACATGTCGATGTTGGTGTCAACCACCACTATCAGCATATGCCTGACACAGTCAGAGAACACTGTATAAACATCAGAGGTCCGCGGTTGTTCAACATCCTCCCAGCGAGTATAAGAAATATTGCCGAAACAACCGTTGACATCTTCAAGAGAAAACTAAACTGTTTTCTAAAAGAAGTGCCGGACCAACCTGGCTGTGGTGGGTATGTGGGCCTGCGGGCCGCTCCAAGCAACAGCCTGGTGGACCAAACACTCACCAGTCAAGCCTGACCTCGGGCCGGGCTTAGCGAGTAGAAGACCTCCCAGAACCCCATCAAGCAGGTATGTCAGATGTCACCCTAACCCCACTGGACGTTTTAGTAGCCATAGACAGCATGCTCATGCACTCTGCACCAGGCCCAGACTCCTGGACCCGGATTCACAAAGCAGTTACACAAGTACTTACGAACGTGTACATCTTCCCTCAATCTTTGACGGCTTTGGTTACATTTATTAATCAGTTTACAAGCATGAAAACTTCCCAATCATTTGTTGTTATTGTTATAAACAGCCTCCTGGTGCTTCGGAGCTCATTAACTGTTTAATAAATGTAAACAAAACCGCCAAAGATTGAGATAAGATGGACAGGTTCGTAAGTGCTTGCGTAACTGCTTCGTGAATCTGGCCCCTGGAATTTTATATTCATCAGGAAGTGCAAAACACCACTATCACATACCTGGAGAGGGTTCTGAGAGTTCTTCTACTGCCCGAGCCCTGGGTGATACCTGGTTGATGGGGTTCTGGGAGTTCTACTCCCCAGCCCGGCCCGAGGCCAGGCTTGACTTGTGACAGTTTGGTCCACTAGGCTGTTGCTTGGAGCGGCCCGTAGGACCACATACCCACCACAGCCCGGTTGGTCCGGCACTCCTTGGAGGAATAAATCTAGTTTCCTCTTGAAGATGTCCCGGCCTGAGGTCGGGCTCAACTTGTGGTAACTTGGTCCAACAGGTTGTTGCTTTGATCGGCCCGAATGCATACATATCCACTACAGCCCGGTTGGTCCAGCAAGACCATGTTCTTGCTGATTCTTGCAAGAACTAATCTTAGTGCCTCTTGAAGACATCCAACTTTATTCCGGCAATATTTCTAATGCTTGCCGGGAGTGTGTTGAACAGCTATGGACCCTTGATGTTCCTATAGTGCTCTCTGTTTGTACCTCTGGTCGTGTGAGCGCGCGCGCACACAAACTGGAAAAGGTTCAGAAATTTGCAACGAGGCTCGTCCCAGAGCTGCGAGGGATGGGATATGAAGAGAGACTGAAGGAACTAAACCTGACTACGCTAGAAAAAAGGAAGGAGCGGGGAGACATGATAGCAACATTTAAAATACTTAGGGGGATTGACAGATGGTAAATCGTTTCCATAGGGTCATAGAGATATTGTTCACATATATTTATACAAGGTCAAAAATGAAGGAGTATGGTTTAAACATACTCCTTCATAAACTAATATATCGTTTGTAATATAAAAGGGCTCAAAGAAACCTTTATATAGGATGAAATTATTCTTAACTGACTCTGCTTTTCCGAACCAATGTGACCAAAAAGACATTTTCACAAGGCAATAAGATACAAGGCGGATGTGTGATGTGGTCTTAATAGACCCTTTGGCTGCAGTAACTTGTTCTTACTGACAAGCTACAGAACCTCAACCACCGTAAACTTAAGAGTACGTGACCTTTATTCTTTAGCCAATACTAATGTTATTGTTATTATCAGTTTAAAATTTGTGATTTAGTAATCACTATTATTATTATTATTGGTGTTATTCTTAAGTCTCTTTCTATAAATAATTTTGTCATATAATTATTTACTTTCAAGTACCAGTGACTTCCTCGGTCCCACTCCCAGAGCACAAATTGCGTCATCATATGAAATCTTCCTCTAGCTTACATATATAGCTATGATACGTAAATTATTATTAGTATTATTATTATTTATTCCTTTGCCGCCTCCGCCCTTCAACCCCCATACTCATCTACATACCTCCTCGTGGCCCGTTTCTCCATCAATACTCCCTCACATTCTCCGTCGCATTCCTTACTCTATTTTCCCATCATGATAATTTTACAATCGTGTATTACTCCATCTTCATAGTGCCCCGTGTGTCCACCACCAGTTGGTGCCCCGTGTGTCCACTACCAGTTGGTGCCCCGTGTGTCCACTACCAGTTGGTGCCCCGTGTGTCCACTACCAGTTGGTGCCCCGTGTGTCCACTACCAGTTGGTGCCCCGTGTGTCCACTACCAGTTGGTGCCCCGTGTGTCCACTACCAGTTGGTGCCCCGTGTGTCCACTACCAGTTGGTGCCCCGTGTGTCCACTACCAGTTGGTGCCCCGTGTGTCCACTACCAGTTGGTGCCCCGTGTGTCCACTACCAGTTGGTGCCCAGTGTACCCACTACCAGTTGGTGCCCCGTGTGTCCACTACCAGTTGGTGCCCCGTGTGTCCACTACCAGTTGGTGCCCCGTGTGTCCACTACCAGTTGGTGCCCCCGTGTACCCACTACCAGTTGGTGCCCCGTGTGTCCACTACCAGTTGGTGCCCCGTGTGTCCACTACCAGTTGGTGCCCCGTGTGTCCACTACCAGTTGGTGCCCCGTGTGTCCACTACCAGTTGGTGCCCGTGTGTCCACTACCAGTTGGTGCCCCGTGTGTCCACTACCAGTTGGTGCCCCGTGTGTCCACTACCAGTTGGTGCCCCGTGTGTCCACTACCAGTTGGTGCCCCGTGTGTCCACTACCAGTTGGTGCCCCGTGTGTCCACTACCAGTTGGTGCCCCCGTGTGTCCACTACCAGTTGGTGCCCCGTGTGTCCACTACCAGTTGGTGCCCCGTGTGTCCACTACCAGTTGGTGCCCCGTGGGTCCACTACCAGTTGGTGCCCCGTGTGTCCACTACCAGTTGGTGCCCCCGTGTGTCCACTACCAGTTGGTGCCCCGTGTGTCCACTACCAGTTGGTGCCCCGTGTGTCCACTACCAGTTGGTGCCCCCGTGTGTCCACTACCAGTTGGTGCCCCGTGTGTCCACTACCAGTTGGTGCCCCGTGTGCCCACTACCAGTTGGTGCCCCGTGTGTCCACTACCAGTTGGTGCCCCGTGTGTCCACCACCAGTTGGTGCCCCGTGTGTCCACTACCAGTTGGTGCCCCGTGGGTCCACTACCAGTTGGTGCCCGTGGGTCCACTACCAGTTGGTGCCCCGTGGGTCCACTACCAGTTGGTGCCCCGTGGGTCCACTACCAGTTAACGCCACTTCGTGTCCTCCCCACTAGTATAACCACATTCCCTCACCTCACGTTGAGTCTCATCACAACTCCTTGTACTCTGCACATATTCGCAGGCTCATGTCGTCCTCATCGTGCAGAGATACTTTGCTGCTAGAATACACTCAATAACACATGTAATTTACTGGAACCAATTCAAATGTTTAAACTTGTATTCTCTAGAGCGCAGGCGGGATACGTAACTTAAACTTGAAAAATATCAGAGGGACTGGTTGCAAATCTGTACACGGAAATAGCATCATACGAGACCATCATCATAATAACATCATATTTCAGCAGGAGAGACTGCTGAAATAGAGGTAATACAGAGAACATATACGGCATACATAGACGCGATAAAGCACCTAAATTATTGGGATCGTCTCAAAGCTCTCCAAATGCACTCACTAGAAAGGAGACGATAGAGGTATCAAATAACATATACGTGGAAAATACTGGAGGGCCAGGTCCCAAATCTGCACAGTAAAATAACGACATACTGGAGTGAACGATATGGAAGAAAATGCAGAATAAAACCAGTGAAGAGCAGAGGTGCCAGAGACACAATCTGAGAACACTGTATAAACATCAGAAGTCCACGGTTGTTCAACGTCCTCCCAGCAAACATAAAAAATATTAAGGGAACAACCGTGGACATCTTCAAGAGGAAACTACATAGTATTCTTCAAGGAGTGCCGGACCAACCGGGCTGTGGTGAGTATGTGGGCCTGCGGGCCGCTCCAAGCAACAGCCTAGTGGACCAAACTCTCACAAGTCAAGCCTGGCCTCGGGCCGGGCTTGGGGAGTAGAAGAACTCCCAGAACCCCATCAACCAGGTATCACCCTTTCTGTCACATTCAATCTCTCTACAAGACTGCTACCAAAATATACTATTTTATATGTATGCTGTTTTATATATATATATATATATATATATATATATATATATATATATATATATATATATATATATATATATGCGAACAAGCCTGAATGGTCCCCAGGACAATATGCAACTGAAAACTCACACCCCAGAAGTGACTCGAACCCATACTCCCAGAAGCAACGCAACTGGTATGTACAAGACGCCTTAATCCACTTGACCATCACGACCGGACATAATGAGGTGATAGCCGAGGCTATTTGAACCACCCCACCGCCGGCACTCGGATAGTTATCTTGGGCATAGCATTTTACCAAATCACCTCATTCTTTGGGGCACACGTGAGGAACACAAATGCGAACAAGCCTGAATGGTCCCCAGGACAATATGCAACTGAAAACTCACACCCCAGAAGTGACTCGAACCCATACTCCCAGAAGCAACGCAACTGGTATGTACAAGACGCCTTAATCCACTTGACCATCACGACCGGACATAATGAGGTGATAGCCGAGGCTATTTGAACCACCCCACCGCCGGCACTCGGATAGTTATCTTGGGCATAGCATTTTACCAAATCACCTCATTCTTTGGGGCACACGTGAGGAACACAAATGCGAACAAGCCTGAATGGTCCCCAGGACAATATGCAACTGAAAACTCACACCCCAGAAGTGACTCGAACCCATACTCCCAGAAGCAACGCAACTGGTATGTACAAGACGCCTTAATCCACTTGACCATCACGACCGGACATATATATATATATATATTATAATATATATATATATATATATATATATATAGTTATATATTATATATAGTTATATATTATATATATATATATATATATATATATATATATATATATATATATATATATATGTCGTACCTAGTAGCCAGAACGCACTTCTCTGCCTACTATGCAAGGCCCGATTTGCCTAATAAGCCAAGTTTTCATGAATTAATGTTTTTTTCGGCTACCTAACCTACCTAACCTAACCTAACTTTTTAGGCTACCTAACCTAACCTAACACATAAAGATAGGTTAGGTTAGGTTAAGTAGGGTTGGTTAGGTTCGGTCATATATCTACGTTAATTTTAACTCCAATAAAAAAAAATTACCTCATACATAATGAAATGGGTAGCTTTATCATTTCAAAAGAACAAAATTAGAGAAAATATATTAATTCATGTAAACTTGGCTTATTAGGCAAATCGGGCCTTGCATAGTAGGCTGAGAAGTGCGTTCTGGCTACTAGGTACGACATATATATATATATATATATATATATATATAAACCCATCCTCCTGTTTAGATAGTACCTATTGAAACGATCGTCAATATTCACGAAAATGTAAATATTTAATTTTTACGTAGTAGTATAATGACAAGTATGGAATTCTTATATAAAAAAGCAGTTAAATATTTCTAGGCCTAGTATAGAACATACACTTACTATATTAGGCCTCAGATATCGTGTCTAGGAATGTTAGGTGAATTTAGTTTGTCAAAGAAACACAAGTAATAAATAGTTTTCCGGTTTGTCCAACTCAATAGTCCCGATTTTTACATTCTAATTCCGTTGTTCGTCGGTATATATACTCTGGTCCTCATCGTTACTATAGGCACTACCAAAACAGGAGGATGGGCTGATTATATATATATATATATATATATATATATATATATATATATATATATATATATATATTATATATATATATATATATATATATATATATATATATATATATATATATAATATTCAGTTGCATATTGTCCTGGGGACCATTCAGGCTTGTTCGCATATATATATATATATATATATATATATATATATATATATATATATATATATATATATATATATATATACACCACGGGGAAGAATTTAAACATATTTACTTAAGTACTTTCGTATATTAATATACCTTCAGAAGGAATGATGATGATACATCATCAGATGTAGAAGATGTATTACTATACGAAAGTACTTAAGGAAATTCCTGTTGCAATTCTTTCTCCGTGTTCTGTCACATTTTTCATCACGTGTTAATGTTCGTGATTTACACACACACACACACACACACACACACATATATATATATATATAATTGTGTATGTTAGGTGAATTTATATATGTTAGGTGCATAAATATATATATATGTCGTACCTAGTAGCCAGAACGCACTTCTCGGCCTACTATGCAAGGCCCGATTTGCCTAATAAGCCAAGTTTTCCTGAATTAATATATTTTCTCTAATTTTTTTCTTATGAAATGATAAAGCTACCCATTTCATTATGAGGTCAATTTTTTTTATTGGAGTTAAAATTAACGTAGTTATATGACCGAACCTAACCAACCCTACCTAACCTAACCTATCTTTATAGGATAGGTTAGGATAGGTTAGGTTAGGTAGCCGAAAAAGTTAGGTTAGGTAGTCGAAAAACAATTCATGAAAACTTGGCTTATTAGGCAAATCGGGCCTTGCATAGTAGACAGAGAAGTGCGTTCTGGCTACTAGGTATGACATATATATTTATATATAAAGGGGGTACCACCTCTGGTGTAATTATAGGGGCCGACAGCCTCAAAGAAGGGAACACAGAGCATTCAGAGAAAAACTTGCCATTTAACTCTGAATACGAGTGGGTGTTCACTTCTCCTACTACCCCTATATATATAAATGTTAAAAAGATGATATTCATGTCATATATGAATGCAATATGCCTCATAGCCATTCTTATACTATTTTCGCATTATTTCACTGCTATCTCACGTTATCAGTGCATGCCATCATTTCCCTTTATCACCCGCCATTGATCACTGGCGGGGTCGGGTAGGATAAGCTTCCAGAGAGCCATAACACGGTCGCTATATTGTCACCTTATCTCCCTCCAGAGGCAGTCACGCCAATGCAAATTCCGCCCGCCCCACTTCCTCTCTGGGGGGCTGAAGGAAGCATCTGAGCGAAGGTGGTGGTGTGATGCTGCGCTCCCCCTTACCCCCCCCCCCCCCACACACACATTAACACTTGACAAGCACGCAGTAAACTACTCCCATAAGGAATGATTGTCAATAAATGTTTAAGAACAAACAGGATGTATAAACATCCTGTATAAACAAAGTCAATTTTATTCAAGTGAACAGGGTTAAAATTTACAAAGGGGGAGGAGAGACGGGGGAGGAGAGACTGGGGAGGGGAGACTGGGGAGGGGAGACTGGGGAGGAAAGATGGGGAGGAGAGACGGGGGTGGGGGAGTGGGTAGATTGGGGATGGAAGGGGTGGAGGGAACGGGAACAAGAAGAGGGAAAAGGTTATCGAGGAGGTTTTGAAGGATGAACGGGGTTATGGAACAAGGAGGTTATGGAACAAGGAGGTTATGGAACAAGGGGGGTTAAATTGAAAGAGGGGTGTTATGAAGGAAGTAGTGATGGGGAGAGGGGGGGCCAAGCAAGCATGTAAGACCCGAGGGAGCCAGCATGAACAACCACCATTTGCAAAATTGAAATCGAGACAAGACGAAACAAAGGGCCGGGAGGATATGACTGGGGGTAAAGGGAGTGTGGCTCCGGTGAGTTACTACGGGCCCCAATGATCACACAACGATCCTGTTTATACTCCCCTTTGTAAACTCTTTACATAATCGTTATCTTATTTCTAGACAACAAAAGTGTTTAAACAAAACGTTTAAACACAATATATATATATATATATATATATATATATATATATATATATATATATATATATATATATATATATATATATATATTGGTAAATTATTAATAGTAATTAAAAGCAAATCAAATTACTGTAAAAGCTGTATAAAACAAAGAGAATAATGGCTACCTCGCAGTTTGACAGCTGGATAAAAGCTCTAAGGACTGATTCTTGTTTGGGACGGAACATAGACATACTGGACAAAACTCCTTTCAAGCACTGCTTGGGGGAATGAAAGTAAATCCATTGGCAGAGTGTGTTGTGGAGGTAAAATGTTATTACACTCAATTACACATGATTCACAGGTACCGGGAAACATATTGTTCCAGAGTGTGAGTCTGTGATCGACTGCACGCACTTGCAGCAGGTTACCGACATACAGTGGTCATCTTGTGAGTCTGGGCTCATGCCGAGTGTGTTGAATGCACTCACACTGCAGTCACAGACGACCTACACTTCAGTACCAAACACCCCATGACCAACACCCAGCCTTGACAGTCAAACTTTCATAATTACCACAAATTTCCAAAGTTTCCGTGGAAAAAAACTTATTATTCTTGAGATTAACGTGAAATACCATCTAGCCAACTCCACGCCAACGAAAAAGTTTCCATAAATTTAAATTTGCATGAACAAAATTTCAATAATCTCACTTAATTGCAGAGAAGACAATAAGCTTGCCGGTTCCAGTGTTAACAAAGTACACACAAACATTTTATGACGTTTACAAATAAATCGATTGTTTATACAGATAGAGATCAACACGAGTTTGTTCAAAATGACAGCCCTGCTAGTTGCGAGAGCATAACAAAGGAGATAAGGAAGAAAAGATAAGGCAACCTTGAGATGCATGAAAGACTTGGCTTTTATCACCACAGCGACCTAACAGTTATGACCACACTGGTGGGCCAGCTCACCGTTCAGAACAAGTATAGGCCACTGTACTTGCGAAGTTACAATCCTAAACAAAACCTTCGGACTAGACTAGACTACCCTATACTAGCCTAGACTAGTTTCTTTTCCTTACCTCCTGTTTAACAAACAGAACAGAACTAAGGTGTTCTAACGCGACCACGACAAAGGCAGTCCCCTCGAGCAGACTTAATGGCACTTATAACAACACCACCAGCAGCCAATGCTTCAGGTATAAACAAACTCTTCTAGGAAAAACATCTTTACTCTCAATGTATTGAGAGTAAATTTAAATTTAATCCGAAATCCTTTTCAGCAGCCAGAACAAAAGTGTTTGTGTTCAAAAAACAATTAGGGAAGTTCCTGCAGAGTGTGTCGGACCAACCGGGTTGTAGTGAACGTGTGGGCCGCTCTACACAACAGTTCTCTTGACCAAATATTCACAAGACAAGTGTGACCCCACGCCGGGTTTTGGGAGTAGAACTCTCAGGACCTACACGCCCTCTAAATGCATAGAAAATTACCTAAAGACCTCAAAATGTGCTAAAAATTGAAATTAATAAATGTCTCCAGAGTAACTGATCAATAGAAAATAATATGATATTTAACAGTGATAATTTCCAGGTACTTAGTTAAGGTGGAAACGAGAAACTCAAAACACAGGGTACAGGACACAATCAGACCCACTCATAGAAGGAAATCAACATATAAAAGACCCGGGAATTATAATGTCTGACGACCTGACATTTAGCTAACATAACCGAGCAAATATAGCGGCGGCCAGGAAAATGATAGGATGGATTATGAGAACGTTCACATCCACAGCATTGGTAAAACTATTTAAATCACTGGTGGTGTCCCGTCTTGAGTACAGCCCGATACTCACTTGCCCTATCAGAGCAGGAGAGCTCTCTGAAAAAGAGAATACAGAGAACATATCCGGCACGCAGACACGATAAAACACCTAAATTATTGGGACCGTCTCAAAATGTTCTCTGGAAAGTAGACGAGAGAGGTATCAAATAATACATACCTGGAATGACAGGTCTCAAATTTACATATTAGAATAACAACATATTGGAGCGAACGACACGGAAGTAAATGCAGAATAGAACTAGTGAAGAGTAGGAGTAAATTCTCTGCTGGACAATCAGAGAACACTGAACATCAGAGGCCCACAGGTTTTCAACACCTTCCCAGCAAGCATTAGAAATGTTGCCGGAATAAAGGTGGACAAGAACTTCAAGGCTGGTTCATGCAAGAAGTACCGGATCAACCAGGCTGTAGTAGATATGTGGGCCTGTGAGCAGCTGCAAGCAACAACCTGTTGGACCAAGTTATCACAAGTCGAGCCGTGCTCGGGAAGTAGAACTCCCAAGACCCTCTTCAGGTAAGCCCACCTAGGACTGCGAGTTGTTGTCACCGACAAACTAATTAAACAAACATGCAACCAGACGATGGTTAGAAAACGGGCTGCGGATACACTGGTTCCCTGTAACCTGTCCTCACGAATCTCAATTTAAAGTCAAAATCCCAACGGACAAAATATGATATACTATAAACGACCTGTTCTCAAGGGGTTCCTTCGTACCTTCGATGTAATCACTTCAAAACCATTACATGCATTATGTCCTATCCATGGTTGGGTTGGGTTGAACTTCGTTACATTAAAGAGAGTGTATTATTCTCAAATATTTGAAATATGAAAATCAAACACTATACGAAAACCTTCGTATTTCATTATAAAGAAAACCAGGGCTTCAGACCATTTCAAAGAAAATGCGTTAACCATAGTTTTTTATATTTTAAACCATCGAATTATAATGCAATAGTTATAATTTGAACATAGTTTAACTTGCCAGTTTATGTAGGCTATTATTGTAATTGTAATATGCCAAGGGGGATGTAGGCCCTGGATGAACAGGTTCGAATCCTTCTGAGGTCAAGAGTTTTCTGATGCATGTTTTCCAATAGGGGCCCAAAAAGCCAAAGCTCTACCCTCGCAAGCACAACTAGGTGAGTACACGTCCAATACCCCCACGTCACCTCCACCCACACAGGACGGGGAAATAGATCACCGGTATAACATCGTTCCAATAGATTCAGACCCTTAGTCCATGTGAAGAGAGTGCAAGGAGGCTTCTTAAAAATCTAGGTTCCAGGCTCATTGAAGCTACAAGGGACCTTAGAGCGGCACGTTTTCTCTTCCAGCGCCCAAGTGTAGCGATCCAGAGGGGGAATGCCCGCTGCATCCTCGGTTCCTCCCCGGCGTCGGAGGCGTTCGGAGAAATCTACAGCCTCTCGGAAACAACTTGCCTTAATTTCCTCTTAATGTCCACTTTTTGTAACCTATCAGATATATAACTTAACTATGTAACCGTGTATAATAAAGTGTACAACATAAATAATAACAAAAGGGGTGGTAGGAGAAGTGAACACTCGTAAGTATTGGAGTTAAATGGCAAGTTTTTATCTGAATGCTCTTTGTTCCCTTCTTCGAGACTCTGGGTCCCTACAATAGCACCAGTGGTGGTACCCCTATATACATACATATATTATATATATATATATATATATATATATATATATATATATATATATATATTATATATATATATTATATATATATATGTGTGTGTATATCACGAAAATAAACACGTGATTAAGAATGTGACAATGTCACATTCCAATGATATATATATATATATATATATATATATATATATATATATATATATATATATATTATTGTGTATTTAAAGATTACAAAACATACAAGACAAATGCCTAAAGGTTATGGATTTCTTGAAGCTCCTCCGCTTCCGGACAGGAACCGAGGACGCAGCAAGCATTTCCCCTCTGGATATATTATATATTATATATATATATATATATATATATATATATAATATATATATATATATATATATATTATATATATATATATATGTGTGTGTGTGTGTGTATATCACGAAAATAAACACGTGATTAAGAATGTGACAATGTCAGACCACGGAGGAAAAAGAAACAGGAATTTCCTTAAGTACTTTCGTATATTAAATACATCTTCTGAAGGAATCCTTATTCCTTCTGAAGATGTATTTAATATACGAAAGTACTTAAGGAAATTCCTGTTTCTTTTTCCTCCGTGGTCTGACATTGTTATATATATATATATATATATATATATATATATATATATATATATATATATATATATATATATATATATATATATATATATGTCGTACCTAGTAGCCAGAACGCACTTTTTGGCCTACTATGCAAGGCCCGATTTGCCTAATAAGCCAAGTTTTCCTAAATTAATATATTTTCTCTAATTTGTTTCTTTTGAAATGATAAAGCTACCCATTTCATTATGTATGAGGTCAACTTTTTTTTATTGGAGTTAAAATTAACATAGATATATGACCGAACCTAACCAACCCTACCTAACCTAACCTAACCTATCGTTATAGGTTAGGTTAGGTAGCCGAAAAAGTTAGGTTAGGTTAGGTTAGGTAGGTTAGGTAGCCGAAAAACAATTCATGAAAACTTGGCTTATTAGGCAAATTGGGCCTTGCATAGTAGGCTGAGAAGTGCGTTCTGGCTATTAGGTACGACATATATATATATATATATATATATATATATATATATATATATATATATATATATATATATATATATATATATATATATAGCACACTTGCGCGCGAGGATACATACAGGTGACGTGACAACAGGCAGGCAGTGTTAATAAGGTGTTAGAGAATGCAGAGCAGGACAGGAGGCACTCAGGCAATACACATCACGACAGCTGACACGAACCTGAAGCGTGTCTGTGTGGCTGACAAATGAGACACTGATGAGCCTAGTGATGATAAAGCTCATCTGATAGTAAAGAGTACTAACTCAACCAATGGGAACTGTCAGTTACATTGCTTCCTGGAAAGCCAACGTGGCTGCTTGTCGCTGTGCTTGCACTACCTGAGGATACGTTTGTGATATGTACGTCGTGAGGAGCACGGGTATAGTGGTGAGGTTAGAGCAACCTATCCTCGGGTTGTTCGCCCATCCAGCCGCCGATCTCACGGACGGATTCGTCAATTTTAGCCAGTACTGTGTATTCAAACTCGGAAATTTCTCAAATATAAATTAGAATTTGTTAGACTAGAAGGACAGTTACACGAGCCGCTCCCTACCGTGCTCCTGGCTATCCAACTTATACGGAATTTGGGTGTTACTAAGGAAGGTGGGAGGGAAGGAAGGTGGGAGGGAAGGAAGGTGGGAGGGAAGGAAGGTGGGAAGGAAGGAACACTGACGATGAGAAAAGTGGTAGAGAAGTATGGTGATAATTTTACTATTACTACTAAATTCAAGAACAGCAACGAATATAAATATATCAAAAAGGATTCGCCAACACTTAGGCATACACCTTTTAAAGCCAAGGACTAAATTTTATGCAAATATTTCAAATTTAAGAGGCCGTCTATGATTTTAGAAATCGATATGCTTAGAGTCTAAAGGTGTAACATTAGGAGCCATTATGCTAAAGCACTCTTAAAGATAATCTCTGGAATATATATGCCAGAGATTAACGCCTCGAGGGATACTTGCAGAGGGTTCTGGTAGTCTTCTACTCTCCAGCCCATCCTCCTGCTTTAGCAGTAACGATGACGACCAGAGTATATATACCGACGTACAACGAAATTAGAACGTGGAAATCTGAACTATTGAGTTCGACAAACCGAAAAACTATTTTTACTTGTATTGCTTTGACAAACTAAACTAACCTAACCTTCCAAGGCCTAATACACGATATCTGAGGCCTAATATAGTACATATTCGTGCTATACTAGGCCTAGGAATATTTAAGTTAGTTTTTTAGCTTATTTTTCCAACTCGAAGTGAATAGTACAAAGTTCTACTATTTAATAGCTTAGAACGGCAACGTTTGTACTATGGTGCACATAGTTACAAAACTACTATCTAAACAGGAGAATGAGTTGCTCGCTCACAGGCTGGTGCTGGAGAGGGAATGAAACTGGGCATTGCCGGGTGAAATACCTAAATTTCACCCTCCTAAAATGACAGTACTTATAGTAAGGATGTGGTCGATCATATAAATATGGACGTGATGGACCAATAGCAAGTAGACTATTTGCACGATCGTCCCCAAAGTTACAACAAGTACAATCTTATCAGGAGGATGGCGTGCTGAATAACTGACAAACATTCGCCATATTATATGATGAGAGGCTGAAGTTAATAATCTTGAAGGTAGAGAAACTGGTGAGGGAGACTTGAGCATTCAACGTCTCACTAGTGGCTAAGGCATCTATCAGGATGGACATACCTGGAGTGTACCTGGATGGGGTTCTGGGAGTTCTTCTACTCCCCCAAGCCCGGCCCGAGGCCAGGCTTGACCATGACACAATGCAGGTGAGTGGTTAGTAATGGTACAGATGTAAAGGTTGCGAAGACTGAGTGTGGGAGTGTCGTGTTGGAGAGAGAATATTCAGACACTGACGGTTAATATAGTGAAAACCTCTAATGTTTGTAAAGTTACCGTTGATGATAATGTAGCAAAACTGTCTGATAGTTGACCAGACCACACACTACAAGTTGGAAGGAACGACGACGTTTCGGTCCGTCCTGGACCATTCTCAAGTCGATTGTCACAATCGACTTGAGAATGGTCCAGGACGGACCGAAACGTCGTCGTCCCTTCAACTTCTAG
>NC_091190.1:23493460-23593854 GCF_040958095.1 Procambarus clarkii | reverse complement strand
TACACACTACCAGGAAGCAGCCCATTGCAGCTGTCTAACTCCCAGGAACCTATTTACTGCTAGGTAACAGGGGCATCAGGGTGAAAGAAACTTTCTGCCCATTTGTCTCCACCTCCACCAGGGTTCAAACCCGGAACCTCATGACTAAGAATCCGAAGTGCTGTCTACTCAGCTGTCAGGCACCATACAGACAGCACCACACCGCAAGGTACAGAACTGGAAAATTCCAGAGCCAGAGCCACATATCTTTGCCAGTTCCACATCAGCAACAGAACTGCAGGGTGGATAGCCGGCACGGGGTCTGGGGCTCCAACTTTCCCCTTCTGGGGAAGGGGGGGGGGGGGGAAGAGGGTTGCACAGACAGTGGCGCGGTGATGTGGTGACGTCATGCTCATTTGCTCGTTTTTATTTGGGGAGTTCTGTCCACTAATTTGGCTTTCAGTAGCAATATTTTAACCAGAATAGGGGGTTTGTTTTGGGGCGCTTACCTTTCTGGGTGCCTAACCCGGTCAACGGCAGACATAGAATGCTACAACCACACGAGGGTTTCTATAGGCCATTGCTCCTTGTGCCTCTCTGAGGGGGTCCAGGTTCTGGCTCGTGGTCTGTGGTAGGCCTAGAACTCCATGCACATTGACAGATTCCAGGGTCTAATACATTCATATCAGCTCCAAGGAGCCACATGGGCTCCCCACTTCCCCCCCCCCATCCAGAAAGAAAGGGCAGTCTGCAAGCCAGGAAATCGCTGGAACCTCATAACGCACCCAATACAGAAAAGAAAACCCAAACATAAAAGAGATCAGGTCCATCACCAAGGAAAAATCCAGGTCTCGCAGGAGGTAGGCACCGAGGACCTCTCGAACTTCCACAGGGGAAATCCTAGAGGTGGAAAACCTCCGAAGTGACAAAGTCGCGGAATCCAAGAGAGCCTGGAAACATACCCGTGGGGAAGCCAAACCCATATCAAATTCGTTCAAGGAAGGTGGATACAAAAACTCTGAATCTTGTAACAGCAGACCCCACCTCAAAAGCACCATGGGCCCAGGCAGGATCAAAAGGAGTCCAAGTGCCGAAGGCTGACTTACAGTAGCCTTCAAACCAGGTTCCAGGGCAGAACTGTCCTCAATGCTCTCCACCCTTGAAGAAAAGGCAGAGTCCAAGGGAAAGGCATCATAGAAGGGAGCTCACTGGAAGAACCCAGAGGCCTCAGCGGGAGAAACAGGCTCAAATGCGACTGTCCCCACATCGAATGGAGCATCTCCCGGAGCCACCCGAGTCACATCTCCAGCTAAACCCTGCCACGACTCCAAAACCCTCAGATGTTTGGGAGCCGGCAGCAGAGAGTAAGAGGAGGAGGAGGAGGGTGAACCACAACAACAAGGGGAAGATGAAGTGGTACGGACTTAACCAAGGTCAAAGCGACAAATGCCCCGAAGCCCAGGTTTTTAAAACTTAAACAGGGCAGCCCCAGCGAGCAACCAACCTAATACAGTACATTGCAGCAACCTAAACCTAGCATGCAATGCAAAAGCTGCTCAACCCCTAACCTCAGCTAAAGTAGAGTGGGTAAACTGGAGAACAAGCAGAGAACAAGTCTCGCAAGACTCCAAGTCAAAGGTGTCATCGACCCAACAGGCAGCATGACTGAGGCAAAACAGGTAATAATCACCTTGAGACAAGGGCAATGAACAAACTTCAAACTCACACAAGGCGAGATGGGACTCTTGGGGGGGGGGGGGGGACATCCATTGGTCAACCAAGCCCCGACAAGGGGTTTCCAGGGCCGGTAGGGGATGTGTCCCTACAGGAAGCCCAGGCACTGGTACTGCCAAAGATGGTTCAAACCCCATTTTTTGACTGGGCAAACTGGCCCCAGTGAGGTGAGCAACCTGGGCTAAGCGGAGGACTGACTCACAGAACCAGGCGTAAATAATAGGAAGCCTGGCAGGAAAGAATACTAAAGAATGAAAAAGAACCCAGAGGAAGCTCCATAACAACAAGAGGCCAGAGAGGGGCACAGTTGCTGCTGTTATGCAAGCTGGGCAGCCCAGTGCGCCCCAACCAACAACAACTACAGTATCCACTCAATTTACAGCCTATATGGGGCTGAGCCCAAGTCGTATATTTACGGAGCTCCGTTATTTCCGACGTTAAGTCGGGTCGGGTAATTTTTCAAGTAACATTCAGGTAGGATATATTTTATACTGTATAACTAAAATTAAATAAAGTTCATTGTGTAATTGCATTCCAATTTAGTGCACGGCCGACGATTAAGCCAGTTGCTGGCTGCTGCATGGATGATGTGTGAACACGCTCTGATCAAGTCCAGATGGGTGGGAAAAATTGATTCATTCCTTTGTATTGAAAAATATTTCATGTATCAATCAGTGAGTTAATATTGTCTTAATAAATTTTAGAGATGTGTTTTGATTTACCCTGAACAGTGCAGGTAATGTATTTTTAATGTTACGACACAGGCTGTGGCGGCCATGCCATAACAATGGCGATCGAGCCTTGTCACTGAGAGCTAGCCAAGACGAAATATTTTGAGCTCACCTTTTCTCTGCTGACGATAGAATATACATTTGCAGAGACTAATATGTAGCTTTTGTTGAAAAAAAACAATTAATATCTTGTAATACTATAATAAAATTGGTAATTGACTTACTTTTAATGAAGCTGAAGATTACGAAGCTGTGATGATTACGTCATCCTCTGCAGCGCTTGTTTTATATTGTTTATATTGTATACAGGGTACATACTGTATGTACAATACACTTATTTTCAGGCACTCACTTCACACAACAGCTAGCCTTACTACTAATTCACATGAGTTCTAATTCTACTTCACTATTGACAATTATGTTGAATGTTAAACTCTGCTGCTGCTCGTGCATGAGAATATCCTTTATCAAGTTTCTTAATTAACTCCAGCTTCTGTGCAACCGTCAGGCGCTTCCTTTGGGTAACTTTTGGCATTTTGTAAATTAAAAAGATCACAATTACAGTACAGTAATATCCTTCACAATTGAAGCTAGCCGCGCGAGTTCACGGTAAACAATGGGAACACATGGCCCGGCGGAGTACATACTAGGTCCGTGGGAAAAAAAATACCTAGTGCCTATACATACTATAAAAGGTATTTAATAAGAAAACAAAGACTTTTGCTTAATAAAAACTGTTTCAAAATATTTTATTAATAATAATTTACAATTTTCTTCATTAAAGTGAATCATTTTAAAAGAAAATTAAGATGTAATATATGACTCTGGACGATCCAGGTCGGTGGCGGCCTGGTCGCCATGTGAGGGGACGCTGATGCCACAACAAACCCAATACCGACTGTCGGTAATATCGACCGCAGACCGGTATAGCAGGCTCCAGATACTGGGCTCCCAAACCGGTCGTTAATACCGGCAGATCGGTATATAAGAGGCCGTTAAATTGAGTGGATACTGTACTCCCTACCCAGGGCCAAATGAAAGCACCGAGACCCAAGATGATTCCAAGGGTGAGGCAGAAGCCAAGCGACCGCTACCTCTATGGGAGTGGGGAACCCGAAAGCCCCAGGGAAGGTAACCCTGAGACCCAAGGGGTATACTTACAGGGTATTTAGGGAAAAGAACCCTAAGTGCATGCAGCACTGAGTACTTGACTCCTGGCCACCGCTCCAACACACAGCAGGCACCATCGCTCGGTTGAATATCCTGTTAGGCAACTGACACCAGAGTAGACACCTGCCCCAGCCGACTTCAGACGACGAACAAGCAGTCTGGTGGCCAGCTCAGTGGGGCAGGAACGGGGTCAGCACAAACGAGCAGTGCACGGTGTGATGACGTGTTGCTTGTTATCTTGTTTTCCTTGGGAGGAGTTCATAGCCTCTGTTCAGTCTCAGGTTGCAATATTTCTACCAGGAGGGGTCTGTTTTGGGGCGCCTACCTTTTTGGGTGCCCAACCCCGGTCAATGGCAGACATGAAAATACCCTCATACAAGGCAGTTTCATAGGCCATTGCTCCCTGCACCACTGAGATCAGGTTCTGACATGTGGTCCCCGGTAGGTACGAGCTCCATATGACTGAAGCCCCAGACTAAGACTAAGAGCTAATATCAGTCCGATAGCTCCAGGGAGCCAACGGGGCTCCCCCACAGAAAAATTGGATTTCTTTGAAGGATAACACTAAAACTGAGAATATAGAGCAAATTACAAAGTGATGTAATAATTTAACTGTAACACATGTTAAACTATTACATCACTTCTGATCATAGTATTTTTGCCTGGATCTCTAACCAAACGGCATTTTCATTTAACATTATCTGTATTTTGTTACAATTATCATTTTGAAAAATCGATACTCGGTAAAAGTAAATGAAAATGAAGAAAGTACGATATTTTCCTAGAACAAGATCCGCCAATCATTTTACAACCAGGTTCTTAATTACTGTTGGGTGCATAGAGGCAGTGAAAGAACACTGCCCAAAAGGCAAAACTTAACCACTTAACTGCGCCAATCGAGTTTCCTCGGTCTGCGAGAAACTGTGCCAACCGAGAAAACTATTTTTTATTTTTCGGTACCAATTCTAAATGTGTACGAGGTTGGTTGTGTACGAAAGGGACTCTTAGGACCTCCAGTGAGAGGCAGCCATCTTGGAAAAAATTCCCAGAATGCTCTAGGGCTGCTAGCTGGGTTAGTACTGAATGAGCAACCATGGGTGGCGCACGTGCCTCTGGCTCCCAAACACCTGTCCGACGTGGTGTTGAAAGATAACACTCTGTCGGTGAAATTCAAACCTTATTGTTTGAAGAACATATTGGTGAAGCTAGGCACAATAAGGACCTAATAAAAAGGTCAGATGCAAGTGATACAGCATCTATGAGGACTATACAGCGAGCATATCTCAGTTGTAGCTCTGAGCATCACCCTTGCAATCCTATGCTATCTCCAATTTATTTAGATGATACATAGATGAATCGTTTTCTGCGTTCAGTGATGATGCATCTGATACAAGTAGCAGATGAACAGTAATAGCGGCTTCCATGGTGGTGTTTTTCATAGATATTTTCAAAAATACCTGAATCTCTTCCTCACTGACGGACACACTTTGAGGCTAGCTGAATCTCTATCTGACTGACGGACACTCTTTGACGCAAGCTGAACCTCTTCCTGTGTGGGACCATACAAAGCGATCTTTCAGGACTACCTTACAAATTGATATTTTCCTATAATCTTTTCAATACTACCTTATGCTTTACAAGCTTGGCTACATACGACCTACAAGTACTAAAGCCAAGGGGTGTACGTAAGTGTGTTATTTGCAAGCACACAGAATGAAGAAACAGGAAGAGAAAATTTATCTAGACGTGGTGCACTGAGAACGAAGTCACGCTGTGTACCATGGACTACTTCGTTGATTATTACTCACTTCCGAAGTACTGAGTGTGTAATAGAGTGTGTTACTGTGTAAATAGTGTGTGAAACTGTATATATTGTAATTTTAGTGAATTTTTAACAGGCAATATTGCGACAATAAACATTTATTGTGGACACATTACTGACACATGTATCACAGTTCCATAGAACATTATGAACGTTCTACTGTATACATATTGTAAAGGACACAAATATGCATCATATACAATAAAAAAACAAATAAAACTGCATTGGAAATACATAAAACAAATAATTGAAAATATATTTGTGGCAACACCCAGTGCTTGAATGACCCGCGCGACCGTGTTTGGGCGATTCACGCACGGGCGACCAGGCCCTAATGACGTTACAGCGCACCTTGTCCTCGTCCCCACAGCCGAAGTAAGTGGAATTTGGTATTTATTTTTACATAGACATGTTCAGGGAAGGGAATTTATCATTTTACAAAGAAAAAAGAATTTTTGGGGAACACTTTATTTCATGCATACCGGGAGAATTTCACAATAAACTCGGCGCAGCACGGTGGTTAACTAAAAGATAACATAACAAAGAACATTAAGTGTAACAAAGGGATAAAGAACATCTACTTTACTGTACCTGAGTTTGGGCTGCTAAGACTTCTGCTTTCCTCTCTTCCTCCAAGAGAGAATTGTGTAATGCAATCCAATCATGGAGGGACAATTTAGGTCTTTTTGCTGACATTTTTCTAACTTAATTCAATGGGAAGCTTCACAATACTATACTATAATCTGAAAAAGTCAGTCATGTTAATTATAAATGCAACATATATAATGAGATTATTTAAGCAAATTTCAAAATATTAAATACAGAACCATACAATACAGTACTATTAACTGAAATTGTCAGCAGAATTATTCTCAGATCTAATATTATTATGGGACCTGTAGCACAGCAGACTATACCCTCAGCTCACAACCAAGGGAACTGAATTCAATCCCCAAACAGAACAAACAGTTGGGCATATTTTCTTTCACCTGATGCATCTGTTCACCTAGTAGTGAAATAGGTCCCCAGAAGTTAAGCAACTGTTGTGGGTTACATCCTGGGGAAGGGGAGTAGCTGGCCTATGAGGACTTAGATAAGCCTAAGTACAGCCGTCCTGTCCCAGATAATGGGAATTAAGCATGGTATTTTAATGTGAACAATGCAAGAACATATTATTTTGCCACAAATGTCTAAATAGTTCATCCATAATGGTATTACATTACCTAAAATTCTAGCCGAATATCCTACTGTTACCTACTGAAATAGTTAATAACCACTACAACTTTTATAGCTGAAAGAATACTGTACTCTTTGAAGGCAGATTCTTTGGCTTACTCATCAGCTCTATCATGCATTCGGAGGCCAAAATGAGATGGAGTCCACATGAAATGGACTGTTACCATCATCATTAGTTCCCAATTTGAACATCTTTACCATTGTGATCATTGCTGTCTTATATGTGCTGTCAATCTGCTGTATGGTGTCTATTAACCTTGTTTAAATTACTAATCAAGCTGTCAATGTAATCAATCAGAGCTTTAATATAACAATATGCTTTAATATACCTACTTATCTCTCTCATCTCATTTTTCTCTTGTAATGTATCTTTATCATTTATCAATTCTGATTGAAATTACCTACTTAAAATTATCTGCTAGATTAAGGACCTGCCCGAAACGCTGTGCGTACTAGTGGCTTTACAAGAATGTAAATACTGTACTATCCAATGTATTCTCACAAACCCAATGTACCTTCTTGTATATATATAAATAAATAAATAAATAAATAAATAAATAATAATTTTGTTGTATTTGTCTAGCTTCAGACACAAGTATGTTAGAGTTATGTCTTAAAGAGTTGAGAGAAATTAAGGACAATAAAGAGTCACTTACAATTAATGTATCAAGTTTGGAGACTTGTACACATTTCAGTGCAAGAAGCAAGGCAAATAGATGGTAGAGGCCCAGTTATTTATACGGACTCCCCACTCAAAATATAAGCCATCACCCATTGTCAGGACAACTGCACTTCCAGCTGCACCCATGGTGCGGTGTAGGGAACCATCAGTGTATATGATTTGAAAGAGAGAATGCTCTGTGGACAGAGCATCAATATGACTTAAGGCGTTGAGCTTTGCTTCAAGACGAAGCTTGGGTTGATCTCTGATGGTTGATTTGATTCTTGGGTGGAAAGAGTGGGATTAAAATGGGAAATTGGACAAATTAAGAAACTTGGCAGTCTTTATTCAACTAGTCATCTGCTCCAAACGAGCAGGTGTATTTTTTCTATTTCATATATTTATTTTTGTCTATAAAAACAAGGGAGCAAAAAAACATATGTGAAAGACTGACATAATAAGCCAGATATATATTTATATTAGTGTATGATGGGATGCCTTTTTAGCGTGTTCAGTGTGCGGTGGAAAAGGATGAAAATCTGACAAAATAGCCCCCAACACCAGGCTCAGGACCCAGACGTATTGGCTTTGCCAGAATGTACAACTTACACAAAATACTACAAAACCTATTGTACTTTCCTAAAAATACTTAAATAAACAAACATGAACAAAAATATATGTTGCGTACAGTTTGGTGGCTCACGTCCTGGCCGTGGGAGCCTGGCAGCAGTGGTGGTGGGAGTTGTTGTGGTGTGAGCCGCTCGCTTACACTCCCAGGCGCTCAGCTCAGTCCAGCTGCTGCACCTCCCGCTGGGGGTATGGTCGTTTCCCACACGAGACGAATCTTTTCGCACTCCATCACATAGTGACGGAGGGTGTGCGAATAATTTTGTTGACAGTTTACATTTGGTCAACAGGTCTACACGTTCAGTCCCTGAGCCCATTATGTGCCTCTGTAACCCTTTCCACTACCGCCACTAGATGGGTATGGGGTGCATAATAAATGAACTAAACTAACTCACGAGACGATTCAACGTTGATAGTTTTCTAAATAATCAATAAATAATGGTTTATTCAGGTGAAAGCACGGGTTAATTAGAGTTAATTAGTGATCACCATGCCATACTTAGCACATACACAATCAAAGATGTTAAATCACAACAATATGAAAGGACAACAGTTAACATCCTTGACAATCTACACATGCACTTCAAACGCAAAATATACGATTGGTATCAGTTATATGAATTTACCAATGTCAATGCCCTATATGAGGACCTTGTTCATGTAGTAACACAGTACTATGTCAAATGAGTGAAACCTAAGGGGACCTAGAGCTAAGAACAGAGGAGAGCAGTGGTTCTGTGACTCGCCTGAAGTCCATGCATGATCATGTACTACATGTTGCTGAGCTCACAAAATAACTGAGTCGCACAATGTATTTATTTCTTCAAGCTAACCGCGCATTCGTGGAAATGAAAGAACGTGTACGTGGTCAATTTTGGGAACAGTTCTTACAGGGCATCAATCATGCAACATTCTCAGCCCAAATGTGGGTCAAAATTAGAAAAATCTCCAACATACCCAGCAAACTAAACCCATACCCTCCAACCCAGACAGCCTGGGTGGTTGGCTGTCTGGATATTGCAGACAGATTTCAGTTGTATATTGGCTTGGGGACCATTCTAGCTTGTTCGCATTTGTGTTGTTCACATGGTCCCACAAAGTGAGGTGATTCGATTAAATATCTATGCCCAAGCTTACCACCAAGTGCTGTCGGGTCATTGGAAGATATAGCCTCGCCTACCAATGACTTTTGTAGTCACAGTGGTTAAGGAACCAGGTACGCCATGGTGCATAGTGCACCAGGGTTCGATTCCTTCTGGGGTGTGGAGTTTTCAGTTGTATATTGGCTTGGGGACCATTCAAGCTTGTTCGCATTTGTGTTGCTCACGTGGCCCACAAAGTGAGGTGATTCGACGAAATATCTATGCCCAAGCTTACCACCAAGTGCTGTTGGGTCTATGGGGATATATCCTCGGCTTCCAATGACTTTTGTAGTTATTTATGGTGGTCGAGTGGTTAAGGAACCAGGTACACCATGGTGCATATAGTGCTCCTGGCTGTCTGGGTTCGAATCCTTCTGGGGTGTGGAGTTTTCAGTTGCATATTGGGTTGGGGACCATTCAAGCTTGTTCGCATTTGTGTTGCTCACGTGGCCCCACAAAATGAGGTTATTCGATGAAATATCTATGCCCAAGCTTACCACTAAGTGCTGTCGGGTCACCTTTTTTTTTTAGATATATACAAGAGTTGTTACATTCTTGTACAGCCACTAGTATGCGTAGCGTTTCGGGCAGGTCCCTGGAATACGATCCCCGCCGCGAAGAATCGTTTTTTCATCCAAGTACACATTTTACTGTTGCGTTAAACAGAGGCTACAGTTAAGGAATTGCGCCCAGTAAATCCTCCCCGGCCAGGATACGAACCCATGACATAGTCCTGACATTCAATCATAGCTACCTATGTGCTTTAATATACTGTACCTATAATTTTCTCTCATCTTTTTTTTTTTTTTCATTCCATGTAATCTGTTATCATTTTTTTGTCTATAAATTTTGCAAGTATTTACCTCCTTAAAATTTTCTTAGATTAAGGACCTGCCCGAAACGCTGCGCGTGCTAGTGGCTTTACAAGACTGTAATTACCATAATTGTATCCTCACATTCCTATGTACATTCTTGTATATGCATAAATAAAATAAATAAAATAAAATTCTTCTGTCCTCCATGGACAGTGTTAGAGATTTGTTAAGCATATAGTTCAGGCGTTTATTGAACAACCACAGAAGGTGGCATACAATAATGACTTGTACATGTTCACTCCCACACACCCATCTTGAGGTTATCTTGAGATGATTTCGGGGCTTAGCGTCCCCGCGGCACGGTCCTCTACCAGGCCTCCTTTTTTGTTACACCCCCCGCGGAAAGCAGCCAGTAGCAGCTGCCTAACTCCCAGGTACCTATTCACTGCTAGGTAACAATCAGAAGCACTGGAATCAATGCCGATGTTCGACGATGGACTCGCTCATGTCTCCAGTGCCAGCGAGCGAAAACACATCGTCACACAAAGAGCCCTCTTCAACAGTTTCCATTACCTTCTGACCGTTTCGAGGTGGTGCATGTAGACATCGTTGGACCATTACCGTCGGCAAGAGGATATTCTTATCTACTCACCTGCATCGATCGATTCTCCAGATGGCCGGAAGCAATCCCATTAATCAACATCTCAGTTGAGTCAGTGGTCCAGGCTTTCCTCTCTGGATGGGTCGCCCGTTTTGGCAGCCCCTCTGTCATCATCACCGACCAAGGACGACAGTTCGAATCATATCTATGGAAGGAACTTATGGAATTCCTCGGCACCACACATAACCGAACCACAGCATACCACCCTGAGTCGAACGGAATGGTAGAACGCTTTCATAGACAACTAAAAGCTGCCCTAAGAGCTCAAGCACGCCCTGATGATTGGATCGACAACCTTCCAATAGTCTTGCTTGGCATCCGTTCGGCCACGAAGGAGGGCAGTGGATTCTCGGCAGCAGACTTAGTATACGGATCTAGCCTGCGGCTTCCGGGCGAATTCTTAACCCCAACGCCACTTATCACACCCCCAGACCCCACTTTTGTCCAGAAATTACGGGCGGCCATGACAAACATTCGGCCTACACCACCACGCCAACCGACAACTCGTGCTACATATGTGCCTCATGAGCTCCACACAACTGAACACGTGTTTGTAAGAGTCGACGCTGTTCGACGCCCTCTACAGTCACCTTACGAAGGACCATTTAAAGTGGTTTCTCGAACACCGAAGTTCTTCACCATTGAACGCCGAGGACAGCGGGTAAACATCTCCATCGATCGCCTTAAACCAGCACACTGTGACGCTGCCCCAGACATCCCTCCAGAGACACATCCGCCGACTACGCAGTTCACTTTTCGACCACAGTTACCAGCAGCACCGCCACCTACGACAACGGACGATCCTGTACGACCTCCCATGTTACAACCCCAGTTACCAGCTGCACCACAACCTGATCCTACGACGACGGACGATCCTGTGCGGCCTCCCACCCTACGACCCCAGTTAGATGACATCAGCGAAGAGGAGGAAGTTAACTTTGATGGTTATGTAACGCGAGCAGGGCGTACAATTCACCGACCAGCTAAGTTCCTTGATCAAGTATTTTTCCTTTCATCCCCTGGGAGGGGGAGTTCTGTAGCGAGTAGATTATCCCAATAATATACTCGCTCCAAATAGTGTTAATATTCCTGTCAACCTTTGGAGATGAATGAGGTGAGGCGTTGCCCGGGCAACACGGTGAGGTGTTGCCCGAGCAATATAAGCAGCAAGAATAGCAAACATTAACTAGTCTACTTTCAAGTGTGGTCTAGAGCAGACACTTGCGAGATACTGTACCAACGCTCAGTGCGCTCAACTCACACCAACGTATCACCTGTGTACTTCTGTATATTCGACCAAATATATATATAGTATCTTAGTGTCTGTGTTTATTTGTCACCATACTTTACGTAACAATAGAACCGTTACAGGGGCATCAGGGTTATCTTATCTTGAGGTTATCTTGAGATGATTTCGGGGCTTTAGTGTCCCCGCGGCCCGGTCCTCGACCAGGCCTCCACCCCCAGGAAGAAGCCCGTGATAGCTGACTCGGCAACTCCGTGACAGCAACTCCCAGGTACTTATTTACTGCTAGGTAACGGGCATTCAGGGTGAAAGAAACTTTGCCCATTTGTTTCTGCCTCGTGCGGGAATCGAACCCGCGCCACAGAATTACGAGTCCTGCGCGCTATCCACCAGGCTACGATCGAGGCCCCGGGGAAGAGGAGGGTGAATGAAACATTTTGCCCATTTGTCTCCGCCTCCACCAGGGATCGAACCCGGAACCTTAGGACTACGAATCCGAAGCGCTGTCCACCCAGCTGTCAGGCGCCCTTGCTCACACCCACACAAACCCGTGTTCGCACCCACACACCCGTGTTCACACCCACACAAACCCATGTTCACACCCACACAAACCCGTGTTCACACCCACACACCCGTGTTCACACCTACACACCCATGCTCACACCACACACACCCATGCTCATACCCACACACACCCATGCTCACACACACACATCAAGGCGATGTACACTAACATAGATGGGATTACAAATAAAACAAGTGAACTCGGAGAATGGGCACTAGAACAAAACCCAGACATAATAGCACTCACAGAAACAAAGCTAACAAAAATCATAACAAACGCAGTGTTTCCACAGGGCTACTATATAGGGCTACAGTATTATTCATGGTATAGTTTGGTTATATTAAGACCGTATTACTCATGGTAGAGTTTGTTTATTAAGACAGTATTAATTGTGGTATAGTTTGGAAGAATTCAAACAATATTAATCTCAAAAGTGAAAAGCAAAATTAATTGCGTATCCCACTAGAAATGGACACTACTTTAACACTGCAACAGTATTATTAAGTAAATACCGGACATAACTGAAGCTGGACTATGTAACAAATTAATTTTAGAAAACTTAAATAAATAATATAAGTAATATAGCGAGGCCAAAAAACAGCAAGAAAGGCATGAGGCTTAAGCAATGCTAGAAAACAGAGAATAAATAGCGGAGTAAATACAAGACAAACTGAAACTGAACAAGTAAATAGATTAAGACCGTATTACAATATACTTGTATTTAAGCTGAACAAATAAAAGAGTAAACAGTGATAATCATGGATAGTTAGGGTAGATTAAAGCAGGATTATACAAGGTATAGGATAGTTAGGTTAAACAGTAATATATGCATAATATATAGTTGTGATAGATTAAAACTGTAATGTTCATGGGATAGATTGGTTATATTAAAACAGTACTATTCATGGAATAGTTTGGCTAGATTAAAACAATATTCTCAAAAGTGAAAACAAAATTATTTGAATATCCCACAGCAATGGACATTGCTTTAACGCTGCAACAGGATTAGTAATAGGAAAAATAAAGTAAGTAAATACAAGGCATAACTGAAAGCTGAACAATGTAATAAATTAATTTAGAAAAACTTAAATAAATGATATATAACATAGCATAGCCCACCCAAGCGGACAGACCGCTCTACGGCATGCGCCTACCCTGGAGGAGTAGAACAGAACAGTGAGAACGGGAGGGGACATGTACGTGCGGAAACAGCAGGCGGCTACACCGGACGGACGAACCGTCTGGGTACAAACAGGCCGGGCTACGCCGGTCAGACCAAACGTCTGGGGCGACCATAACGTGCGACACCGGGCAAGCAAACATCTGGGGGCGAACAAGCTGGGATACACCGGCCAGCCCAAACGACTGGGTACGAACAAGCCGGGCTACACCGGCCAAACAAACGTCTGGGACGAACAAGCTGGGCACACCAGCCAGACAAACGTCTGGGACGAACAAGCTGGGCAACACCAGCTAGACAAACGACTGGGACGAACAAGCTGGGCTACACCAGCCAGACAAACGTCTGGGACGAACAAGCTGGGCTACATCCGCCATACAAACGTCTGGGACGAACAAGGTGGGCTACACCCGCCAGACAAACGTCTGGGACGAACAAGCTGGGCTACACCAGCCAGACAAACGTCTGGGACGAACAAGCTGAGCTACACCCGCCAGACAAACGACTGGGACGAACAAGCTGGGCTACACCAGCCAGATAAACGTCTAGGACGAACAAGCTGGGCTACACCAGCCAGACAAACGTCTGGGACGAACAAGCTGGGCTACACCAGCCAGACAAACGTCTGGGATGAACAAGCTGGGCTACACCAGCCAGACAAACATCTGGGATGAACAAGCCGGGCGACACCGGCTGACGCAAAGGCAGCCTTTAGCAAGAAAACTTTGGGCCTACCCACCGGGGCACCGCCGCCACAAGGGCGTCTCCTGCCCGTGGGCGAGGGACAGGAAGGAAACGGAACTCAACCCAAGGCAAGCGCTCCACGGAGCGCCAAGCCACGTGGGTGATGCCGACCTTGGCAAGGGCCCCTAGGGCCGGGCCCTATAGGGACAAAGACAACTAAATAACCCGGCCAGGAGGCATCGCCACCAAGGGTGACGCCAGGTCGCTCGCGGGGAGCCCAGCCGGGCATGCACGACCGAGCGCGTCACGAAACATGGCCCCTAGGGGCAAGCCTAGGGGACACAGCATACCGGGCTCCAGGAAAGACGCCTGGGAGGCAGGAAGGAAGCAAAGGGCACACCTGGGACGAGTGCTCCACCGAGCTCCAGGCCACGAGGGCGCCGCCTACCGGGCGTGGGCCCCAGGGGCACAGGACCACCGAAACCTGGCCACATGGCGTCGCCGCAGAGGGCGACGCCAGGCCTCTTGAAGGGAGCCTGGCCAAACACGCACAGCCGGGCGCGGCACGAACCTGGGCCCCTAGGGGCACGCCCAGGGCACACGACAGACCGGTGCCCCTAGTGCACGTCTGGGAGGAAGCGCTACCTGACGCGGCCCGCACAGGCTCGGCGCAGAACACACGCTGGCCCGGGCGTTATGGCAACAGCAACCAGCGCATCAGTCCTGACCTGGAGGGCGCACCTGCAACCCCAGGCAGGCAAACAGGCGGAAGGCCCTAGGGAACTAGCTAAGGCGGCACGAACGGACCGCGAGGGACAGCGCTAATCACATGCCAGCACTGGGGACGGTCCTGACTAACTTGAACAGAAAACTCTCTTACCTTAAGCTTTGCTGAGTAGGGCAGGGGGCCCCTGCCTTACCAGCCTGGGATGTCGAAGGCCCCCAAAGGATCAGGGAGCGTCAGATCTGGGACCATAGTAGCGGGGATGGGGTCCATTGCTTGAAAATCCCGTGTACACAGTAAAGCAGACTGGAGATGCAGTATAGAGTACTGGCCCACGTGTCGATGAGGCGCAGCGCTGTTCGTGGCACTTCGTGAATCGCGGACCGTGTCGGGAATGGAGTGAGGGCGAGACCTCAGATTCAGATGTTTATTCAGGTAAGGTATATACATACAAGTGATGTTACATTAATGGATTGATATATAGATAGAGCTAGTACATACAATGCCTAAAGCCACTATTACGCAATGCGTTTCGGGCAAGAAAAACATTAATATCTAGAACTTAATACTAATTGAGCATAAAGAATAAAAGATGTTGAGAACAAATACAAATAAAGATAAAAAAAAAGGGGGAACATGACTGAAAAAGCAGCACAAATACAATAGGTTGACAAACAGTGTTGATTAAAAAAAAAAGAAAAAAAAAAGAAAATAACAGACATGGGTTGACAATAGAGGAGTGAGGTAGATTACAGGGAATTTATTAGGTAGTGTTTAGTTTTTATCTTAAACTGGTTGAGAGAGGTACAGTCTTTAACATGGTTGGGAAGGTCATTCCACATTCTGGGCCCCTTGATTTGCAGAGCATTTCTAGTTTGATTAAGACGTACTCTAGGAATATCAAAACTTTATTTATTTCTGGTGTGGTGCTCATGGGTTCTGTTACAACCTTCTATGAAGCTTTTAAGATCAGGATTGGCATTATAGTTTAGCGTTTTATATATGTATAATACACATGAGAGAATGTGCAGTGACTTAATATCTAACATATTAAGAGATTTGAGTAGGGGTACCGAGTGATGTCTGGGGCCAGAGTTGGATATTGTTCTAATAGCGGCTTTGTGTTGGGTAATTAGAGGACGTAAGTGATTTTGGGTAGTAGAACCCCAAGCACAAATACCATAGTTGAGATAAGGATAGATAAGGGAGTAATAGAGAGTCACCAGAGCAGGGCGTGGTACATAATATCTGATCTTAGAAAGAATGCCCACAGTTTTTGAAACTTTTTTTGATATATTTAGAATGTGTCCCTGGAAATTCAGCTTGTGGTCAATGAGAATGCCAAGGAATTTGCCATCTAATTTGTTACAAATTTGGGTATTGTTTATTTTGAGATTTATAAGACTAGAGGATTTATTGCCAAACAGAATATAGAAGGTTTTGTCAATGTTAAGGGTGAGTTTGTTGGCAGTTAGCCAAAGATGGACTTTATTTAGCTCAGTATTTACTGTGGCATTTAGAGCAAGAGGGTCAGGACTGGAGTAAATGAAGGTTGTGTCGTCAGCAAATAGAATTGGTTTGAGGTGTTGGGAGGCATTTGGAAGGTCATTAATGTAGATGAGAAAGAGGAGAGGGCCAAGTATGCTGCCCTGTGGAACACCAATGTTGATGGGTAGGGTGGGAGAAATTGTATTATTCACAGAAACATATTGGAGCCTGTCAGTAAGGTAGGACTCGAGGTATTGTAGGGAGTGTCCTCTGACTCCATAATGATGTAATTTAAGAAGAAGGTTTTGGTGGTTGACAGTATCAAAAGCTTTACGCAGGTCCACAAATAACCCAACAGGGAGCTCCTTTTTATCAAGAGCTGTATGAATCGAGTTAAGCATACTAATAAGTGCATCGTTAGTGCTTTTTTTGGGTCTGAAGCCATATTGGCAAGGGCTAAGTATATTGAGTTTGGCTAGATATGAGTAAAGCTGCTTGTATATAAGTTTTTCAAAAATTTTTGACAAGTTTGGCAGGATTGATATAGGTCTGTAGTTGTTAACATCTGTGGGGTCACCACATTTGTAGACAGGCGTTACTATCGCTTTTTTTAGAATATCTGGAAAGGTTTGGAGTTCAAGTGACTTGTTGAAGAGCAAAGCAATAGCAGGGGCTAAAGATCTGGAGGCTTTTTTGTAAATTAAAGTTGGTATCTCCTCAAGGGCACCAGACTTGGTTTTAAGGGAAAGGATTATCTCATTGACGTCAGTGGAGTTAATAGGCTTTAGGTACAGAGACTGTGGATAGTTACCTGTAAGATAGTCCTTAATGGAAGATGGAATATCATTTGCAAGGGATGAACCAATGGAAGAGAAGAACCTATTGAACTCAATAGCAGAATCAGAGGCTGAAAGCTGACCATCGTTATTAGACAGGAGAGTCGGTTTGTTATTTAAAGATTTCTTTGATCCCAATATTTGTGAAATTGTGCTCCAAGTTTGTTTAATGTTGCTCTTTATTTGAGTAAATTTATCTTCGTAGTAATTAGTTTTGGCTCGTCTAATTATCTTAGTTAGCAATAATGAGTAATTCTTTGAGAATTCTTTGGAGACAATTCCTAACCTATACTTCTTCTCAAGGTCGTGTTTTTTGTTAATGGATTTCAGTATTCCCTTTGTAAGCCAAGGATTGTTAAGCCTTTTGCTTGTGACTTGTTTTGTAAGCCTAGGACAGTGGGTGTTATAAAGGCTAAGAGTTGTTTGTAGAAAAGATTGCACTGCTAGGTTGATGTCCCCTATGTTACCTAATTCGGACTCCCAGTTGACATTATCAGCAGCAGTTATAAAATTGTTTATAGCAGTTTCATTGTGCAGCCTAAAGCTTAACTCCCTTGTTTCTAGAGGTGGTTTGCTAATGTTAGTTAAGAGAAATGTGGGGTAGTGGTCTGTAGTGCTATCGGTGATTATACCTGAAGTAAGCGGAGAGGTTATGTTGGTCCAGATGTGATCTAGAGTCGTGGCAGTGCTATCAGTGATTCTAGTAGGTCTAGTGATTAAGGGTATGAGGAGGCAGGCCTCACTTATAGCCTCACTTCCCGCGCTATTTATGCCACCCAGACTGTCCGCACCGCGCCTTGCGGGACGTGGTGCGCAATTGTCTCTTAATCCTTCACCATCAGAAACTCCACCGCCTTTCGTCCTAAAGGCAGTGGCCATTTCTGTGTGTATTGAAGTAAGGGCGTAGAGGTAGAAAATTTGGTTGACAGAACCTGAGTGCACAGAGGCACATAATCGGTTCAGGAACTGAACCCTCTAGTTCGTTTAGCTAAGCAAAAGATTGTTATTTACTTAACTAAACGAACTAGAGGGTTCAGTTACTGAACCGATTACTTGCCTCTGTAATCCTTTACACCACCGCCCACGGGATGGGTATGGGGTGCATAATAAAGAAAGAAACTGAATTGAGAAATTGAATGGGGGAATTGTGTAAAACTCCGATTGGGCTTAATTAGGAGAAGCTTTGGGGTCCTAGTGAGGTCAGTAGCGGTCCATAGAATTACCCAAATCGGCCCAAATCGGCCCAAAACTACACAAATCGTCCTAGCATTACGTAAGTAATGAAGAAATATGGTATATTTACTTACTATAATGTTGGCGCTACACGTAGAACATGATCAAACCTATTTTTACTCTGAAATAATCTAATTTCATAACGAAATGAGACGTAAATATGTGAGAGGTGACGCCATAGGAAGTCGACGGTCCAAGCGACAATTGTGTGGAGCGACTTATCTAAGATATATGGTCGCCTGGAGAGTGTTTGCTGCCATATCAGCCTCCTGTACACAGTGATCCAGTCGTCGCATTTCATGGCTCAAATTGTCGCAAATTTAATTGGTGATATTAAGAAGTAGAATGTGTATTTATATAATATCTTTCATAAACAGCCATTAAATCTTTAATATTTATTAAACAAAACGTGTCTGGAAGTTAAATCAACTCCACAGGACAATAAATTTGTTATATAGATACTAGCGTTATTCGTTGGTATGCGTTCGCAATTTAAACTGCTCATGTCCTTTTCGTTCATTGAACACCGAACCCTACACAACCATGCACAACTCAAAGTCCAACAAGTCACACCCCCGGAGTAATGCAATCGGAACCTGACAAGTTGTGTAACCGGAGCCCGACCAGTTGTGTAACCGAAGCTTGACCAGTTGTGTAACCGGAGCCTGACCAGTTGTCTAACTGCAAGCCTAACATGAACGAACCAAACAAACAACCTCTGGATCACAACCATGCACGAATGGAAGCCCGACCATCTTCTTGAGGTTATCTTGAGATGATTTCGGGGCTTGTAGTGTCCCCGTGGCCCGGTCCTCGACCAGGCTTCCACCCCCAGGAAGCAGCCCGTGACAGCCGACTAACTCCCAGGTACCTATTTACTGCTAGGTAACAGGGGCACTTAGGGTGAAAGAAACTTTGCCCATTTGTTTCTGCCTTGTGCGGGAATCGAACCCGCGCCACAGAATTACGAGTCCTGCGCGCTATCCACCAGGCTACGAGGCCCCCTGCACAACCCAAAACTCAGGTGACACCCCCGGAGCCCGACCAGTTACTTAACCGGAGCCCGACCAGTTATTTAACCGGAGCCCGACCACTTGTGTAACCTGAGCCCCACTAGTTGTGTAACCGGACCCCGACCAGTTGTGTAACCTTAAGCTTAGCAAGTATACATCTCATCCAACCCCCACAAAGCTAAACAGTCCCAGCTGAACACAACCAAACTCCATTCCTAGCTCGACCAAACAAAAATCTGCTTAGCCCTACCAAAAATCCTCCACTTGCCTGGACACCAACTATTGACCCATAGCAAACAATTGAACTATATACAAAAGAAAGAAACCCAGATTTCTAGCAAACATATAAACAGAGCCTTAGCAAACAAAACTGGAGCACTAGTGCACAAACAACCTCTGGATCACAACCATGCACGGACGGAAGCCCGACCATGCACAACCCATAGCCCAAGGGACACCCCCGGAGCCCGACCAGTTATTTAACCGGAGCCCGACCAGTTGTGTAACCGGAGCCCGACCAGTTATTTAACCGGAGCCCGACCAGTTATTAGCCGGAGCCCGACCAGTTGTGTAACCTGAGCCCCACCAGTTGTGTAACCGAACCCCGACCAGTTGCGTAACCTTAAGCCTAGCAAGTATACATCTCATCCAACCCACACCATTAAGCTAAACAGTCCCAGAGCACAACCAAACTCCATTCCTAGCTCGACCAAACAAAAATCTCCTTAGCCTTACATAAAACCCTCCACTTGTCCTAGAAACCAACTATGGAGCCATATCAAACAATTGAACTATATAAAAAAAAAGAAACCCGAATTTCTAGGAAACATATAAACAGAGCCCAAGCAAACAAACCTGAAGCACTAGTACACAAACAACCACTAAAGCACAACCATGTACGAACCGGAGCACAACCATGTGCAACCCAAAGCCCAACAAGTCACACCCCCGGAGTTATGTAATCGGAACCCGACAAGTTATGAAACCGGAGCCCGACCAGTTGTCTAACCACAAGCCTAGCATGAACGAACCAAACAAACAACCTCTGGATCACAACCATGCACGAACGGAAGCCCGACCATGCACAACCATTAGCCCAAGTGACACCCCCGGAGCCCGACCAGTTATTTAACCGGAGCCCGACCAGTTATTTAACCGGAGCCCGACCAGTTATTTAACCGGAGCCCGACCAGTTGTGTAACCGAAGCTTGACCAGTTGTGTAACCAGACCCCGACCAGTTGTGTAACCGTAAGCCTAGCAAGTATACATCTCATCCAACCCCCATAAAGCTAAACAGTCCCAGAGCACAACCAAACTCCATTCCTAGCTCGACCAAACAAAAATCTGCTTAGAGCTACCTAAAACCCTCCACTTGTCCTAGAAACACACTATGGAGCCATATCAAACAATTGAACTATACACTAAAAAAGAAACCCAAATTTCTAGCAAGCAAACATAAAGCCCTTGCAAAGAAACAAAGCCCTAGCAAACAAACCTGGAGCACTAGTACACAAACAACCACTGCAGCACAACCATGTACGAACAGGAGCACAACCATGTACGAACCGGAGCACAACCATGTGCAACCCAAAGCCCAACAAGTCACACCCCAGGAGTTATGTAATCGGAACCCGACAAGTTATGAAACCGGAGCCCGACCAGTTGTCTAACCACAAGCCTAGCATGAACGAACCAAACAAACAACCTCTGGATCACAATCATGCACGAACGGAAGCCCGACCATGCACAACCCATAGCCCAAGTGACACCCCCGGAGCCCGACCAGTTGTGTAACTGAAGCTTGACCAGTTGTGTAACCAGACCCCGACCAGTTGTGTAACCGTAAGCCTAGCAAGTATACATCTCATCCAACCCCCATAAAGCTAAACAGTCCCAGAGCACAACCAAACTCCATTCCTAGCTCGACCAAACAAAAATCTGCTTAGAGCTACCTAAAACCCTCCACTTGTCCTAGAAACACACTATGGAGCCATATCAAACAATTGAACTATACACAAAAAAGAAACCCAAATTTCTAGCAAACAAACATAAAGCCCTTGCAAAGAAACAAAGCTCTAGCAAACAAACCTGGAGCACTAGTACACAAACAACCACTGGAGCACAACCATGTACGAACCGGAGCACAACCATGCACAACTCAAAGCCCAACAAGTCACACCCCCGGAGTAATGCAATCGGAACCCGACAAGTTGTGTAACCGGAGCCCAACCAGTTGTCTAACTGCAAGCCTAACATGAACGAACCAAACATACAGCCTCTGGATTACAACCATGCACGAACGGAAGCCCGACCATGCACAACCCAAAACTCAGGTGACACCCCCGGAGCCCGACCAGTTACTTAACCGGAGCCGGACCAGTTATTTAACCGGAGCCCGACCAGTTATTAACCGGAGCCCGACCAGTTGTGTAACCTGAGCCCCACCAGTTGTGTAACCGGACCCCGACCAGTTGTGTAACCATAAGCCTAGCACGTATACATCTCATCCAACCCCCACCATTAAGCTAAACAGTCCCAGAGCACAACCAAACTCCATTCCTAGCTCGACCAAACAAAAATCTGCTTAGAGCTACCTAAAACCCTCCACTTGCCCTAGAAACCAACTATGGAGCCATTTCAAACAATTGAACTATATACAAAAAAAGAAACTCAAATTTCTAGGAAACATAAAAACAGAGCCCTAGCAAACAAACCTGAAGCACTAGTACACAAACAACCACTGAAGCACAACCATGCACAACCCATAGCCCAAGTGATACCCCCGGAGCCCGACCAGTTATTTAACCGGAGCCCGACCAGTTGTGTAACCGAAGCTTGACCAGTTGTGTAACTAGACCCCGACCAGTTGTGTAACCGTAAGCCTAGCAAGTATACATCTCATCCAACCCCCATAAAGCTAAACAGTCCCAGAGCACAACCAAACTCCATTCCTAGCTCGACCAAACAAAAATCTGCTTAGAGCTACCTAAAACCCTCCACTTGTCCTAGAAACCAACTATGGAGCCATATCAAACAATTGAACTATACACAAAAAAAGAAACCCAAATTTCTAGCAAACAGACATAAAGCCCTTGCAAAGAAACAAAGCCCTAGCAAACAAACCTGGAGCACTAGTACACAAACAACCACTGGAGCACAACCATATACGAACCGGAGCACAACCATGTACGAACCGGAGCACAACCATGTGCAACCCAAAGCCCAACAAGTCACACCCCCGGAGTTATGTAATCGGAACCCGACAAGTTATGAAACCGGAGCCCGACCAGTTGTCTAACCGCAAGCCTAGCATGAACGAACCAAACAAACAACCTCTGGATCACAACCATATACGAACAGGAGCACAACCATGTACGAACCGGAGCACAACCATGCACAACTCAAAGCCCAACAAGTCACACCCCCGGAGTAATGCAATCGGAACCCGACAAGTTGTGTAACCGGAGCCCAACCAGTTGTCTAACTGCAAGCCTAACATGAACGAACCAAACATACAGCCTCTGGATCACAACCATGCACGAACGGAAGCCCGACCATGCACAACCCAAAACTCAGGTGACACCCCCGGAGCCCGACCAGTTATTTAACCGGAGCCCGACCAGTTATTAACCGGAGCCCGACCAGTTGTGTAACCTGAGCCCCACCAGTTGTGTAACCGGACCCCGACCAGTTGTGTAACCATAAGCCTAGCACGTATACATCTCATCCAACCCCCACCATTAAGCTAAACAGTCCCAGAGCACAACCAAACTCCATTCCTAGCTCGACCAAACAAAAATCTGCTTAGAGCTACCTAAAACCCTCCACTTGCCCTAGAAACCAACTATGGAGCCATTTCAAACAATTGAACTATATACAAAAAAAGAAACTCAAATTTCTAGGAAACATAAAAACAGAGCCCTAGCAAACAAACCTGAAGCACTAGTACACAAACAACCACTGAAGCACAACCATGCACAACCCATAGCCCAAGTGATACCCCCGGAGCCCGACCAGTTATTTAACCGGAGCCCGACCAGTTGTGTAACCATAAGCCTAGCACGTATACATTTCATCCAACCCCCACCATTAAGCTAAACAGTCCCAGAGCACAACCAAACTCCATTCCTAGCTCGACCAAACAAAAATCTGCTTAGAGCTACCTAAAACCCTCCACTTGCCCTAGAAACCAACTATGGAGCCATATCAAACAATTGAACTATACACAAAAAAAAGAAACCCGAATTTCTAGCAAACATATAAACATAAAGCCCTAGCAAAAAACCTAGAGTACTAGTACACAAACAACCACTGAAGCACAACCATGTACGAACCGGAGCACAACCATGCACAACCCAAAGCCCAACAAGTTACACCCCTGGAGTTATGTAATCGGAACCCGACCAATTGTGTATCCAGAGCCCGACCAGTTGTATATCCAGAGCCCTGGAATACAGCTGGAAAGAATCATCAGGTCAAATAGGGGGACCTTTGACAAGCCGCGGGCTTACTGCCCTCATCGAGGCCACTAGTGTTAGTGGCCCTCAGGTAAATTCAGTTCCCGGAGGGGTGTCCCCGCTCCTTCCTGTTGGGAAGTTCTTCATCTCTTGCAGTATCATACTATCATGCAAGAGGAGCCACACATCTTTGGTTCATCCAATAATATTAGCAGACTTCTAGATGTTACTATACTGCTCGGCTTAGACTCGGTTACAAGTATCTCTGGGAATTCTCATTATCTGCTGATGTAGATCTGACCAAATGTAAACTGTATCAAGATTGTAACTTGCTTAGCTTCAGTCCCTGAGCCCATTATGTGCCTCTGTAACCCTTTCTACTACCACCCACAAGATGGGTATGGGGTGCATAATAAATGAACTAAACTAAACTAATGCAGTATTTGTACATTGAACTGTCGCTTGTCAGTAAACTTAGTTGTTAACTATTAACTTCATGAAATAATATTACCTTATACGCGAGAATAATTCTGAATACACAGCGAGAAAATTGATGAATGAGGCTTTGGGTCAGGCGGCCGCGTAGGCGAGCCTGGCCTGAGGACAGGCAACTGTAAATGCTTCACCCTCCACATACTTCAAGTGAAAATAATTGCCAACAGAACCTAAATACCGAACCTACTATACGCCTAATTAATTATAGAATATAAAATTAATTTATACACGATAACAACTTTTTAATACACAGTACATGAAAGTCGATAATAAATGCGTCTTGGGATGTGGGGGAGACGACCGCCGCGTTAACGAGCCTAGCCTGACGACGGGGTAATTTAACATTGGGGAAGTGTATTCTACATAATATCCTACCCATATAATGTTGGCAAATCATGATCCTCAAAAATCTTCCACAATATCCGAGAGACGACAGACTATTTAGCATTAGTGGAATACAAACATTTGAATACTACACAACCCGGATAAAAAAAAAATAGGGAAACAATGATCCTCGGAGACATTACAAAACTCAATGCTATAATAGCGAACAAATGTATAATGCATTAAGCATTGTAGGTGGAGGTAGACTATATATTCATGCATACCTCCCAACTGCTCAGATATATTTGAAAAAAAAAAAATGATCAGCCTTATCTACACGGAACCGACGATGCTCACGCCACGGCTGCTTCCTGACGACTGACCGGGTCGGCGTCGATGACCCCGTAGCGACCAACCGACCCAGAGACTCCCTGCCTAAAATTATTTGAACAACGTATTGAAATTCCTAGCGTACAGCGCCAGGAATGTGTAAATTAATATTTATATGTATTATAGGCCTTTCTAAAGTAATTTATAGATCTGAATATCATTTATTGTCTAACAAACGAATTATTTAAGTTAAGATTTTAATTATGCCAGATACAATTAAGTCTCGTCGCACACAAGAAGATTCGTCGGCGGATTTTTTTTTATTTATATATAAAAAAAAGAGTTTTTAAATTCTTGTAAAGCCAGTTTTTAAATTCTTGTAAAGCCACTATAGCATGCATAGCGTTTCGGGTAGGTCCTTAATCCTAATGTTTATCCCGGAGTATGACCCGCCAAATCGTTTAACAACCTATTCTCTGTCGGGTGAACAGTTAAGGATTGTCGTCCGGTCAGTCCTTCCCGGCCAGGATCAAAGGGCTGGCGAAGAGCCGGGCACGTGCTTTACCACTGCGCCACAGAGACTGCTCCGTGGCGTAGTGGAATTTTGAAACCTGACTAACATAGCTCAACCCAGCCTAACGTATCCCACATCAAACCAATCTAATCCATCCGAGCCCAATGAAGCCTAACTTTAATAACATAGCCTAATACAGCCTAGCATAACAATACATCCAGATTTAAAACAGAAAATGAGTTTAGTCGAATCGCCTCGTGTCCGCGTGTAATCAGAACCCGACCAGTTGTGTACCTATACTGACCTAGCAAACAAACACCTGCAGACGAGGAGTCACAATAACGTGGCTGAAATATGTTGACCAAACCACACACTAGAAAGTGAAGGGACGACGACGTTTCGGTCCGTTCTGAACCATTCTCAAGTCGATTGTGAGAATGTACAATTGACTCGAGAATGGTCCAGGACGGACCGAAACGTCGTCGTCCCTTCACTTTCTAGTGTGTGGTTTGGTCAACAAATACCTCACATAACCAGACAAACACCCTCCTAACTCTATCAAGCACACTGAGAGCCGTACCAAAGTAGGGAGGGTCCACAGACGAGGGCGTGATTGTAAGTATAGGTCCACAGACATGGGAACCAGTGCCCATCATCTGGGTTGGAGGGCAACAGTGCATTGCTTTGCTCAGAGAGTATAATGCTGCTAACACAGCCCTGCCTTCAATATGCAAACTTTTCAGGATATATATATATATATATATATATATATATATATATATATATATATATATATATATATATATATATATATATATATATATATATATATATATATATATATATATATATATATATATATATATATATATATATATATATACACTTGCGTTTTAACTTTAGCCAATACCTATGTTGACTTCAGTGCTACACAAGCAGGAGGAGCTGCAAATCACCGGGAAGCGGCCAAGTTACGTAAATTTATTTATTTATTTATTTATTTATTTATTTATGCATATACAAGAATGTACATAAGGAATGTGAGGATACAAATATGGTAATTACAGTCTTGTAAAGCCACTAGCACGCGCAGCGTTTCGGGCAGGTCCTTAATCTAAGAAAATTTTAAGGAGGTAAATACTTGCAAAATTTATAGAAAAAAAAAATGATAACAGATTACATGGAATGAAAAAAAAGAAGATGAGAGAAAATTATAGGTACAGTATATTAAAGCACATAGGTAGCTATGATTGATTGCAATGACAGCTTAAAATGGTAGTTGACAACAAATTGGTAGGCACAATACAGCAGAAACAATATAAGATTGATTGCAATGACAGCTTGAATGGTAGTTGACAAAAATTGGTAGTCACAATACAGCATATGGCTAGCACATAAAAGAAGACAGCAATGAGCACAATGATAAGGTTGTTTGATATTACATAAAAATTAGGAGATTGGGTAACACTAGGTACAGAGCAAATTTAAAGCTCAGTGTAGGAAACTAAATAGATGAAGTTAGGTAATTTTTGGTTTTGCTTTTAAATAAGGCAAAAGTTTTACAGTTTTTCAATTCACTAGGGAGTGAGTTCCATAGACTAGGTCCCTTAATTTGCATAGTGTTTACACAGATTAAGTTTGACCCTGGGGATATCAAAGAGATATTTATTTCTGGTGTGGTGATAATGGGTCCTATTACATCTGTCCAGGGAGAGTTTCAGAGCATGGTTTGCATTTAAGAACAGGGTCTTGTAAATGTAGTTGACACAAGAGAATGTGTGGAGGGAGTTAATATTTAGCAAGTTTAGGGATTTAAACAAGGGAGCTGAGTGTTGTCTGAAAGCAGAGTTAGTTATTATTCTGATAGCAGATTTTTGCTGTGTGATGATGGGCTTAAGGTGGTTTGCAGTGGTAGACCCCCATGCACAGATACCGTAATTAAGATAGGGGTAGATTAGTGCATAATATAGTGAGAGGAGAGCAGAGTTAGGAACATAATATCTGATTTTGGAGAGTATACCAACTGTCTTAGAGACTTTCTTAGTTATGTGTTGAATGTGGGTGCTGAAGTTGAGTCTCTTGTCTAGGAATAGGCCAAGAAACTTGCCATCATTTTTATTACTGATGTTAATGTTGTCTATCTGTAGCTGAATTGCATTTGATGATTTGCTTCCAAATAAGATGTAGTAAGTCTTTTCGATGTTTAATGTTAGTTTGTTCGTTGACATCCATAAGTGGACTTTTTTTAATTCATTATTCACAACATTATTTAGTGTATGTGGGTTGAGGTTTGAGTAGATAAGGGTAGTATCGTCAGCAAACAATATAGGTTTGAGAATATTAGAGACATTAGGCAGATCGTTTATATATATAAGAAATAGAAGAGGTCCTAAGATGCTGCCCTGTGGCACTCCAACGGTAATTGGTAGAGTGGAAGAAGTTGTATCATTGATGGTTACATATTGGTGTCTGTCACTAAGATAGGATCGGATGTAGTCAAGGGCAAGGCCTCGGATTCCATAATGCTGGAGTTTAAGTAAGAGGTAGTTGTGATTAACAGTATCAAAGGCTTTTCTTAGGTCAATGAAGAGTCCAATCGGAAACTCATTTTTGTCAAGGGCTGAGTAGATAATGTCAAGGAGTCTAATGATTGCATCATTGGTGCTCTTTTGGGACCGGAAGCCAAACTGGCAGGGGCTGAGTATGTCGAATTTTACGAGGTAGGAATAGAGCTGTTTGTAAATAATTTTTTCAAATATTTTTGATAGAATGGGTAGATTTGATATTGGTCTATAATTGTTTATGTCCGCCGGATTGCCTCCTTTATGGACTGGTGTTATATATATATATATATATATATATATATATATATATATATATATATATATATATATATATATATATATATATATATATATATATATATATATATTGTCGGAAAATCCGACACCATTTAATAATCATACAGATAATAGCTGTATTGTATAAACAAGTTACCCATAGAAAACGTAACTTGTAGTGGAATTACCGTCTATAGAAAACGGGATATCATCACCACATACTATTATAATTCACCAGCTATTCTGCTGGGAATTATTCTTAAATACATTAGTCTTTGGACTTTACCATCATAAAACATCTCATATAAATTAACTTAATTATCAATATTAAAGTAGAGTAAATGTGACCCTTCTATCACTTTCTGACATGTGGACAATGTAAGCCAGGCGTCAGAGTGAGGAAGGAGGGAGCCATTGTTGTGTCACCTCCGAGACTTGTGGAGCAAATTCGGCTCCTATCATTCTGGACAATGTCGGCCAGTAACGTCAATAGTATGGAGTGTTAAACAGCCATTGTTTATACTAGACCAGAGGCTCACACGGGAGCAAATTCGGCTCCTGTTAAATTTACTTGGACGTAGTGTTATGGAAACCAAAGGTGTACCATTGTCAACACGCTGTCTACAAATTCAAGTTAAGTGTCTATCCGAAACCCGTTTATCATTCATTTATGGCCATTAATGTCAGGATATAGGGTGATCCGGTTAGATCACGTGGAAGCCTCAAACTAAAGGTAATTAAGCCAGGTCTACATGTTCCATGTACAGTTTTCTCTGATATAGCTTGTCATATATAGGATTCTGGCTTCACAGCTAGCGCCCTTTTGACAGGTCAAGACGAGGAGCAAGACTTTGTGCACCAGTTACTGGGTGATGGAAGCTGCCTCAAAGAGGATAATTTGGTGTCTACACCCTAGTTATACCTGGTGGACTAGCCTGCTGTACTATAAGATAAGGAACCTCTTCAATGTATGTAGTTATTACTGTAATTTGATTGGCTGCATATATATAAACTAATAAACCCCCCTAATGTGTAGAGGATCGATTTGTGAGATTATGAGATTATTGCAGAAATACAGTCCACTTATCATTATACAAATTGCTATCGAAGTATATAAATTAACGTAAATATAAATTCATATAAATTAAATAAATATAAATCTCACAGGTCGGTTCCCACATATATATATATATATATATATATATATATATATATATATATATATATATATATATATATATAATCGGGCCTTATATATATATATATATATATATATATATATATATATATATATATATATATATATATATATATATATATATATATATATATATATAAGGCCCGATTTGCCTAATAAGCCAAGTTTTCATGAATTATTTGTTTCTCGACTACCTAACCTACCTAACCTAACCTAACCTAACTTTTTCGGCCACCTAACCTAATCTAACCTATAAAGATAGGTTAGGTTAGGTTAGGTAGGGTTGGTTAGGTTCGGTCATATATCGAAGTTAATTTTAACTCCAATAAAAAAAACTGACCTCATACATAATGAAATGGGTAGCTTTATCATTTCATAAGAAAAAAATGAGAAAAAATATATTAATTCAGGAAAACTTGGCTTATTAGGCAAATCGGGCCTTGCATAGTATGCTGAGAAGTGCGTTCTGGCTATTAGGTACGACATATATATATATATATATATATATATATATATATATATATATATATATATATATATATATATATATATATATATATATATATATATATATATATATATATATATATATATATATATATATATATATATATATATGACAATGTCAGACCACGGAGGAAAATGAAACAGGAATTTCCTTAAGTACTTTCGTATATTAAATACAACTTCAGAAGGAATGATTTTACAGATCGAGTGATGGGTAATAAATAGGCAGGAGAGAGTGGTGAAGTGGGGTGAGGTACAATACTTGGACAACGCAGACGGCCCATTGGCCCATCAGATGCACCCAATTGGCCCATCCGATGTAGCCCAATGGCCCATCTGATACAGCAGACATACAAGCATAATACATAGGTAATTATAACATAAAGAGGTAAATATATACAATAATAATATATAACATAAAGAGGTAAATATATATCTTTATGTTATAATTACCTATGTATTATGCTTGTATGTCTGCTGTATCAGATGGGCCATTGGGCTACATCGGATGGGCCAATTGGGTGCATCTGATGGGCCAATGGGCCGTCTGCGTTGTCCAAGTATTGTACCTCACCCCACTTCACCACTCTCTCCTGCCTATTTATTACCCATCACTCGATCTGTAAAATCATTCCTTCTGAAGATGTATTTAATGTACGAAAGTACATAAGGAAATTCCTGTTTCATTTTCCTCCGTGGTCTGACATTGTCACATTCTTAATCACGTGTTTATTTTCGTGATATACATATATATATATATATATATATATATATATATATATATATATATATATATATATATATATATATATATATATATATATATATATATATATATATATATATATATATATATATAACTTCGAATTCCTCTGAAGTTGGACTAGTGCCCAAGACGCAACAGGCATTTCCCCTCTGAATCGCAACACTGAGGCGCTGGAACAAGAAACTTTTTGCTCTCTGGTCTTTTGTAGCGCTGATCAATTTGTCCCCCAATTCCTTCAGGAACTTCAATGCACATTTTCCCCACGAACCGAGGGTCTCTGAGCCGATCGGAACAAAGCTGTAGCAGTGTGCTATGACCTCTGTATTTAATCATTTTCTGCGATTCCCTGAAAGAAGCAGCACCACCGCTTTCACGTGTGCTGTAGTGGCGGTAGGTACTGGCCAGTGTGGCAGCGCACGTGTAGTCCTATACCACTTGCTTACCATCCTTCCAAGGTAGCAAGGTGACCCCATCAGGGCGCTTCTGAGGGTCGTTAGGTCTGGATAAGTGTGGTTCTCTTTGTGCTGGGCAGCGGGCTGTGGCGAGGCTCCTCTTGATGATGTCGTTGACTTCTTCATGTCTTGCAATTTTACCCTGTGATTTACGACATACCAGACCATGACGACCATATTGGTCTGCCATCGCAGTTCCGCAGATGCACCTATGTTCGGTGAGGATGGGAGCGGCAAGGCGAAGGGCAACTCCAATGCGGAGAGCGTCATGACTGAGGCGAGTTCCCAGGGCTGCATTGGGCACAGCAAATAAAAAATCCCCGGCGTGGGGTGCTGTTACCGCTAGGAGGCGGGCTTTGTTTTCAGCATCAGCGTTGTCAATCTATATATATATATGTATATATATATATATATATATATATATATATATATATATATATATATATATATATATATATATATATATATATATATATATATATATATATATATATATATATATATATATATATATATATATATATATATATATATATATATGTAAAGGAGATAATTCATAAACAGGACAAAGTCCCCTGTATGGTATTATATTCCAAGGAGTAATTGGAAGATTTCAAGCAACATTTGTGTGCTGCCGGAAAAGACAACCCTTTTGTCATCGGTGTTGACAGGACCTTCAATCTTGGCCCTTGTTATCTAACGACAATTGTTTACAAGAACACAAATGTAATGCAAAAGGAAACATCAAACAACCCTATATTTCTCGGACCTATGTATTTGCACTGGGATGGTGAATATAAAACTTACACAACATTTTTCTACAACCTAAGAACCCAACTAGGAGACTATATTGATAACGCGAACGTAATGATTGGAAGTGATCAAGAAAAAGCTTTAAGAAAGGCACTTATGTGTTGTCTTCCGAATGCAACACTCTTATTGTGCAGCAACCACCTAAAGGAAAATGTTAGACGCTATTTGACTGATATTATTGGTTGTACGACCACCGAAAGGATTATTATCCTAAAGAAAATTTTTGGTACAAATGGACTAGTTAGAAGTGACTGTGAGGAAAAGTTTGAAACAGGTATCAACAATCTCATTTGGTACTTTTCCAAATACCCAAAGTTCAAAGAATATTTTGATTGCAGTTTAAAATCTTCTCTGTGGAATTATGTGTGTTCCTCACACAAAGGCTAAAATGGATAAGTTGTGGACTAACAACAATTGCGAGTCACTGAACCACATTCTTAAACTAACTATTGACTGGAAACCTCAAAAATTGCCAGATTTGATTGAAAAAATCTGCAATGTTTCAACACTCCAAATGTTAGATCTGAGGAGGGCGTTACATGGAGAAGGTAATTATGTACTTTCATCCAATTTAAAAGGGTACCTTATTCCTAAGGAAGTTTGGGATAAAAAACTAAAGACGAAAAGATAAAGTGCTTATGGTGCTTTATATCAAGAAAACCATATATTGAGGACAGAAAAATATTTGCCAAAGGCAGATTTTTAATTCCCAAAACTTGTGCAATAGCAAGAAAACCACATGAGCGTAAGCGTCCACGAAGTGAGAGGGCAGTATAAAGTAGAGTAGTATAAGTGTTTGGGAAATGCCACCAGGCAATTGTGTGTTTATTTTGCTTATCTTTATCCTATTAGCGTATTACAATCTTCATATAAGAAGTTATTGGGTTTGCAATTTGATTATTTATATGTATCCTAGTTAATTAATTATTTGAATCTAATTTCATTTATCTTTATTCTTAATTGTATTATACATATGGTGACCTTGTTTATTTATATTCAATAATATTAACTGTCAGTTGTTTGTTCTTCTATTTGTTCTAGTTCTTTCAATATTACTATTATTAGTTAAATCTTTTTTAAGTTCCTCATTGTATCCAACACCATATTTTCGGATTTTTAAAACTGTCGATTATTATCTATTTTTTACCTTTTGTTCACTTAGATGTTAAATGAAACTAGTAACATCTATACACTCGAGATATAAATGTGAGGGTTCATGTCACAGCCATACAGTTTATATGCGAAAGGTCTGTGGTCGCTGACATACATATTAATTAGTAGGTACAGAGATTGCATATTCAATTTATTTGATTTGTTAAAAATTATATATTTAGAGCACAAGTTTATTTCATTTTCCTTAATTTTTTGTTAATAAATAACATTGTCGTACTCTGTTTAATTATTTCATTACATTTAACTCCATTTTCTTCATTATAAATTAAAATTTAAATATAGAAAGTTTATATATTGTATGTAAGTTCTCACTGCATGAAAGTTTCTTACTTGTTTATCTTATGACATCTGCAACATTAACTATAATTACATAACTATAATTACAAGTTATGACTATTTTATATTAACCCATCTAACACCATCCGCCTTATGGATGGAAGATTTGGCTGTAATAAATGAAGGCCAGTTAGTCAACGCTGTCCAAAGATTGGTATTACAATGGCTAATTAGTGATCACTTTCCCATATAAAGTACATACATCCCTATAAGGTAATAACCATTGGTAAAACTTTTATCCTGGGTAAAATAACTTATTTACATTAAAGATGTAAGTTAACAATGCACTGTACTGGTTTGATTAACATGGCTTGAAGGTTAACATCCTGAGAATAACCTTGTATATTAAACTTAGTAAGTGTAACAAGGGTAAATGTAATAATGTGTAACTTCCAGAGAATAAGTCTAACAATGGGGCTATTACATTTTACATAGGTAAAAGTGCTACCTTGGGTAAAATGACAGTGTAATACTGTAACATTCTATGCGGTTAACATTTAATTGCCAGGAAAGGGGGGCGCCAGACGCCCCCCCCCTGATAGATTAAGCACTTGCCCAAAACTATGTGGCTTTACAATAATTGTAAGAACACCACTGTTATGTACTCTGACAAATCCAATGTACCTTCTTGTATATAACACAAACAAATAGATAGTAATTTCTTCGGAAGAACAATATTGGATGAGAAGGGAGGATAGTAATTTACAGGATCCCCGGGATCCTCATGAAATGAATTGTTTGTGTATTTGCTATTTGTATCCATAGGCTAAAGCTGTTAGCTCTTGGATTCCGCCTTTCTAACCCTCTGCTGTCTAATGTACTGACTCCAGACCTAATTTTCTCTCTTATCTAGTATTACACACACACATTCCCAGGATAAAGATTCAGAGAATCTAATTCCTTTCACATCACTAATCTGATGTCTTTCTGCTCACTTAGAAAGTCCTCTGTCATATATGGTGAAATAAACCCATCTGGCCTTGTTGCTTTCTATTGATAATAACTTTAGTCTCCACAAACATGTGTGCTTGGGTAACATTTAAGAGACATTCTTAATGGTTCAACTATAGACGAATGTGATAGAAATGCTACTGGATTTTTGTGGTCTCAATTCTTACCTGATCTGAAATGTTAATTAAAATGTTTTACTGGTTACTGGTACAGTAGTAGTTCTGCTTAGAGCTAGCTATACGCTACTAATTTCAATTTAATACTTTAATTCTAAAACATATTTTCATGTACTCAAAAGATCTTGAATTTATCAAGCGAGGAGTGAATGTAAATAATCTTCAAGGAATGAGTATGGGGTGCAAAATAAATTACTAATCACAGGATATGACACTATGATATGCGTGCTCTACTTTGGGGTAAATAAAATACATGATTATTTTCAGAATATATACTTTAATGACAAATATTTGAAAAGACATTTAAAGTTGAAATATTTATCTTTAAAAAAGATAAAACCTCCTTGCATTACACAAGTATTGATGAAATATGACATATTTACCGACTATAATGATGGCATTGAATGTAGTGTTCATGTGTCCGGATACCGGCGATTATGTAGTATTATTTATTTAAAAATATAATGCCTTTCACATAAATTATATATATTACTTGAAATGTAGCTACAGTAATGTCTACATCTCTGCCTTTCTTCTGACATATAAATCTTGACGGTTAATTAGCATATATATGCATGTTAATTAGACAATTACAGTCTCCGTGGTGTAGTGGTAAGACACTCGCCTGGCGTTCCACGAGCGCTATGTCATGGGTTCGTATCCTGGCCGGGGAGGATTTACTGGGCGCAATTCCTTAACTGTAGCCTCTGTTTAACGCAACAGTAAAATGTGTACTTGGATGAAAAAACGATTCTTCGCGGCGGGGATCGTATTCCAGGGACCTGCCCGAAACGCTACGCGTACTAGTGGCTGTACAAGAATGTAACAACTCTTGTATATATCTCAAAAAAAAAAAAAAAAATTGATTTGCTGGTGTGTACACCCAGAGCGGGTCCATGTATTTTCCCAAAGCTATATCCATAGTTACCTAGTGCTACTCCGGCCTTCTAGCATTACACAAGTAATGAAGATATATTACATATTTACTCCCTATAATGATGTTATTGAATGTATATCACACTACACACACACCCAGAGCGAGTCCATGTATTTTCCCAAAGCTATATCCATAGTTACCTAGTGCTACTCCGGCCTTCTAGCATTACACAAGTAATGAAGATATATTACATATTTACTCCCTATAATGATGTTATTGAATGTATATCACACTACACACACACCCAGAGCGAGTCCATGTATAGCGAACGCATACCAGCGAATAATCATCAGCATCTATATAACAAAACTATTGTCCCATGGAGTTAATTTCACTTCCAGACACCTATTTTTCAATACAATTTCAATATTTTCTGGCTATTTATGCTAAATATTATTGTAACTATGCATTATTGTTGTTTATACCATTATTTCAATTTGTGACGACGTGTGTACAAGAGGCGGATATGCCAGCAAACACTCTCCAGGCAACAATCTGTCTTGGATAAGTCGCTCCACAACATTGACGCTTGGATCGTCGACTTGATTTGGCGTCACCTGCTCTTTATTTTCGTCTAATTTCTTTATAAAAAGATACTTTTTCGGATTAAAATTGTGTTTTTTCATGTTGTATGTTCAGCACCAACATTGTAATGAGTAAATATATCATATTTATTCATTACTAACGTATTGCCAGGAAGTTTTCTGAAGTGTGTGTAGCATGTGCTAGTTTTTGGTAATTAGACGGACCGCCCGTCAGTAGCATTCCAGGTTGCAATTCTTTTCCATGTCGTGGCACAGTTGACTAAAGCGCATCTGGGAATATCCCGTGCGTAGGTTCGAACCCTCACCACGGCCCTTGTGGATTTGTTCACTGTGTGTATTAGTAGTTTCAGGCATTGAATGTACTAGCTCTATCTATTAATTTGACATTATGTTTCTAACTTATTTTCATTGTATGTACCTTTACCCGAATAAATATCTTATCTTATTTTATCTTATCTTATTTTATCTTATCTTATCTTATCATATCGTATTTTAACTTATCTAATTTGAAATTGCTGCCATCTTCCTTGTTTGTTGTGGTTACGTCACGCGTCCGAATGCTCGCTTTCGTCTCTAACGTTGTCCTCAAGAACTGTAAAACACCCAATAACTCTTGATTTACCCAGACTTTTAAATAAATTATTGCAGTAATAAATGTTTGATCGTGAGATATTAATACAGTTATGAGGAGAATAGCCCAAAGTAAGGAAGTGGAGTTTGGAGTGTTGGGAGGCGGGAGGTGAGGCATGGCGGCGTCCGGGGTGTTGGTCAGCTGTTCGGGTGCTCTCCTGTCTTCCTTACTCTACGAGCAGTTAAGGAGCGGCCATGCTCAAGTAGGTTGTACACTTACTCTAGCTATCAAATACGAACAATTTAAAAGCAATGTTATATATAGTGTTTGGCAGATAAGTGAGTTTTTGTGTCCTGTTGGGAGTTGCACCGCTGGTGTGAAGGTTGTAACTTTCTACACATACATGTTTAATATTGGTGTCACGCCCAATATTTTGTTGACGAAATCTCCAACTGCTTCACCGACGCCACTGAGGCAACCACTAATTATTCGACCACATTTGATTTACAAACATTGCCACTAGGAAGAAATATTTTGCTTCACCATATGTAATTGTGTTGACATCTGCTTTCTTAAATATTATATTACATATTGATATTGAAGCTTGGCCTATCTTAGGTGCTCTGAATTAGCTGTGTGTTCATGCAATAGTTGGTAACTTTGTCTATTAGCATTTCTTAGCAGAGTAACATTTAAAGTGAACCAATTGAAGAGTGTTACCTTCTTATTGAAGATTCAGTACAGTATATTTTTTTGTTAGGTGTTGTTTAAAATAGTGATGAGAGATTACTCTTGGGACTGTTCTTGAATTTTAGTTTTTGAGAGTGGACACATCTCTGGAAAAATTGCATTTAAATGTATGAAATAAACTAAAGGATTAATGTACTGTACAGTATTATGGTTTGTTTTTCTTGAACCAGTTAAGGCTAAATCAGATGTCTCAAAAATGCAGTGGAAAACATTTTGTAACCCCTTTCCAAAGTACTGATGTTCTGGGTTTAACTCCTGCACTGTGCACCTGTTTTTGGCAAAAACTTCAAAGTGCAATTGTTAAGGACATATTTTTGTTGTTTTTATAAATGTTCAGGTAAAGTTAATATCAAAATGTTTCCAAACTAAACTTTTTTCATTTCAAAACCCAATGAGCAATGAAAACATTAAACAACAATAAAGTATAGCCAAATTAAAGAAAATGGACAACTTTCAAAATGACATTTGTTGGCTGGCGCAGGTGAGGGGTTAAAGTATTAGGCACGGGAATGGAACAGAATAAATTTATTTATTAAAAATGTATTGAATCATGTAATAGTAATCAAAATATATAAAAGTCTAAAGAAATATTGTAAAAAAAAAAAAAATTGACGTTTTTGGTTCAATGTACGTGAAGAGAAAGCAAAGTGGCGGGGGGGGGGGGGGGTCACTTAGTCTATGGTTTGAGGCGATACAATATTTATCTACCATATAGGGGAGAGGGCTGTGATGATTGTTAGATGGTTTATATTTACACTTTCACTTCAGTTTACACAGTACTGTATGTGGAATAACTTTGTTTACATATAATTTACAAAAACAATGAGTATTGTATGTAGGCCTACAATGTAATATGTACAGTACTTAGGAAAACGTGTTCATTGTGCATGTACACCTAGATTGCACGTGAATCTATTCCTAGAATAGCTCAAAGGAAATGACTTACAACCTTTGCTGTTTTGCTGCAATTCTGTCTGGTAATGTTGTCCAGAAATATATTAACATTGGTGTTAAATACCAAATTACAATTTGATGATACTGGAACTGCAAGCCACTAGTATATGATAATCTCATCGCATAGTAAACAATTAAAATGATATGGATGTAATGGTCCATGTTAAATATTATATCCATATAATTGTATTATAACCATATTTACATCATTTGTATGAAAACTGAGCAATAATAATTGATAAATGCTTTACCTAGTGATCAAGCTATGACAAAAACTTCATACCAAAGGTTTAGGTTTATCACACTAACAGAGTATCAAAAATAAAATTCATGAATTAAGTGTACAGTACTTGGGTGCACAGAAAGACTAGGTATTATTGGGGTAACAAGCATGGATGAATATAGGTACTAGAGATTTAGGGTTTTGTGTTTTGTCTGATGGCTTGCAATTGCTTGTGGCACTTGAAACAGTACACTTTGATTTCACTACAGGAGCTAACCACAAGCAACAACCCTCCAGTGTCAGGGATGATAATCAGAGGCTATAATATCTTCCACTTTTGTCATAACCTTGTGGTCAAGCATTGTTCTGCCCTAACAGAGTTTGACAGAGGGTGTAACCTGCTAGGGGTTCTACATCAAATTTGGATTGTGACTAAAGACTCTAGGGCACTTTCACCCTTGATGTGTCTAGAAATAAAGTGAATAAGGTACAAGTTAATTGTGAGGGTGGTACTGGGAAAAGGGTTTAATTAAAAGCGTGTATAACTTAACACTTTCGCGCTCTCGGCGCTCAAAAAAAAACAATACCCCAGATGCTTTCGGCACTTCGCGCACCTACGCGGTAAGACCGAAAAAGTGTACACTCTTTTGACTGTCCTGACAATAATTGAAGGCACACGTATTTAAATTTGGTATCACTGTGTTCGCTATGAAATTGTCTATAAGAGCATACCTATAAAATGCCGCCCAAGCATAAGGAGTATCAACACCAAATAAAAAACTATGCAGATCACTCGCCGAGAGCGCCAAACAGCAACAAAATGTTTCCACTCTCTTAATGGTTGCGAAGCCTACAGTTGTCCTACATCGCTAATTTTGGTATCATTGGAATCGCAATAAAATTCTCTACACGGACATATGCATATGAATGTTTAATATAGGTAATTGCCCACCCGCAAGAGTGTGTGAAGTGGAGAGTAGTTAGCCGCGAGCGCACTGGCGAAAACACAGGGGGGAAATCATGCTTGAAAAGTTTATACATTTATACGTTTCCTGACCCTACTTTTCTATGTACGTATTTCTTTTTTATACCAATGTGTTCGTAATAAAATTTTCTATAAGATGAAATGTATAACAATTGTACAAAGCATGTGTAAGAGAAGCGCCAAATATAGAACCACGTCGGAAGCCAAATCCGCTGCAGCTCCAGCCGCAACGTCACAACACCTGCACCATGTTGTGAGCTCAAGGGAAGGAGAGCCCCCAATGCCACCAGCTGGACAGGTGATCACTGGTCACAAAGCTCCAACCGAAGCCGAGGCATCTGAGAATACATCTAGCGAGGGAAGAGGAAGGTGCCATGGCACCGAACCCTGAAAATCCTGAAGAGGAAGCCAGTGACACAGCAACTGGCACAAGGACACTAGGTCATTGTGCTGGTTCACAATGACCCAGTCGCAACCCAGTGAAAACAAGAGTGGCAAAAGTGGCCGCTCCGAAGATACCAGAACTGCCTCCGAAGCCAAACCCTGCCCAGTGGAAAACCAACAGACCAAAGCTCAATCTCCCGCACAGCTGCTCAAGCAACCGCCAAGTGACCTGGATCCACCTCAAAAACAGCTGAGGGCAGAACTGTAACCAGAGCGAAGCTGCCGGAGGGAGAGAAACGTACGCAATTTGAAAATACCACACTAGGCTTATCCAAGTCTGAACCCAGGGCAGAACCAACTGGGACTTCCGCCAAGATACCAGAAACCCGAACCCGGTATGCTGAGAAAGAACCAGAACCCTGGCTAATAGACAAACAGACCGGCAAGGCGCCCACACCAACCAGTAGGCGAGGCAGGCTGCCAGCCAGGAAGACACTGGAACCTCGGAATGCACCCGAGCAGGGGAAGAGGAAACCAACTCAAACAAAACCGGACTAAATTGTATCTTATTGTACTAAAGTTGTAGGACTAACATTTTAGGCCATAATATTTTTTTTTGTTATCAAAGTTTTATCAGTACAAAATGCATCCACCAAAGGATCATGGTTATTGCACAACAATCTGAGTTTTGGATTGTATCACTTCCTATTGATGTTTCTTTCACATAGGTCAGGAAGTAAATGCTACCCATTCATTTGTTTTATCTTTTGTAAACTACTTAACAAACATATTGAAAATTGATAGGTAGAATTCAAAATGGAGATTGTATATTGTATTTTACAGCAAAACTGATTATTTATGTTGGCTAATCATTAAATATTATATTGACATAAGGATTTTTTGTCAACAGGAAGGCTTCTTACTGGGTCAAGTGCAGTCACACATTAGTGAGCACATTAGTGACTCCCAGATCTGCAACGAGAAGATGGAAACTGTCATAAGTTTGTATTGCTTGTTTTATAATATACAGGGTTTTGGTTTTGGATGCATGTTTATACATTAAATATTATCAATTGAAACCTTAACTTTATAAATGGAATAAAACAATCTCCATAATTGAAAAAAAATATTATGGCAATGAGTGTGTCACATCTCTGGATTCATTAGAACAGTTTTTTTTCTGAGGGGAGCCCCGTCGGCTCCCTGAAGCTATCAAACTGACATATGCCATATTAGTTTGGTACTATCAGTTTTTGGAGTTCGAGTGTCTATCAGGGGCCACGAGTCAGAACCTGGCCCCCTTCAGTGAGGCACAGAGAGCACTGGCCATATGAGCTCTCTACATTTAGAGTTTGTCATGTCTGCCATCGACTGGGGAAGGCATCCAGAAAGGTAGGCTACCCAATACAAACCTCGAACTGATGATAATTGCAACCTACGTCCAAACAGCACCAAAGAACTCCCCAAAAAGAAAACTAGGAAACAAGCAATTGTCGTCCTACTAGCACGCTTGCTCATTAACGCCCCCCCTACCCAGACAGGAGGAAAAGTGGGGGACCCACCGCACCACCCTCAGTTTGTAGACTGATGTGCTGGTGTTCACACGTCCTCTCTGGTCTCAAATTTTGACTGGCTTTGCATTTGTGACTTTACCAGCTGTGTTGTGTGGTGGCCAGGTGTTCTTACAAGTTTACTGGACTGCATGCACTTAGGATTCCCTTCCCTAGGTGCCCAGTAAGTATTTCTCTTGCAGGTCAGGGTTATCTTCCCCGGATCGTTCAGATCTCGCCCCCGTTTGAGGACTTCATTGCTTGGTGGTGTTCTTGCCCTTGGGGTTCTTGCCTGTGGGCGGTGCAGCTTGCATTCAGCAGCGGTTGAGGATTCTCTCTGGAGACTGGCTAGTCCGTGTGTGTTGCTTCAGGGTAATTTTTCTTTTAGTTCATTCTCACTTCCTTGGTGGTGGTGGAGGTCTGCCTAGCTTCCCATTAGGCTAGCCTAGGTTGTGTTTGGTAATCCTCTGTTGCCCTGTATTACTGTACTCACTTTTTGACGGTGGCTTGTCCCAGTTGCCGCCTTGTTTCTGATTTGTTCTTATTCATCTGGGGTTCATGTATTAGTTAGGTTTTGTGGTCGGGCTTCAGGCTTACCGCTTTCATTGCCTTCCATTCTGCTTGACTCTGGCACCTCGCATGTTCACATGCTTAACTTGGGTCACGGTGGCCCGTCTTCTTCTACTAAGGGTTCGGGTTCTGGCCTACCTCGACAACTGGTTGGTGTGAGCTCCCAACCAGTTTGCATGTCTGCTCGGCAGGGACGTGGTTCTTTCCCAGCTTGCCAAGTTTGAGTTCTGGTGATTTGGAGGAAGTCCCATCTGGTTCCATCTTGGGTTCGGACTTGGCTGATCCTCGTGTTCAATTCTCGGACTACGTCCATTTCTCTTCCTCCTGTGGCTTTGCTCTGGCTACAGTCCTGTCGTCTGCTGTTTTTGAGGGGGACCTGGGTCACTCGGCGGTTGCTCTAGCAGCTGTGTGGGAGCCTGACCTTTGTCTTGCTGGTTTTCCCTCTGGGCAGGGTCTGGCTTTGGAACCTGTTCTGGTATCTTCGGGGCAGTCCCTTTCACTACTCTCGCAATCGCTGGGTTTGACCTCTGGGGTCCTTGCGTTGGTTGCTGCTTCTCCGGCTTCCTATTCATGTTTTTTTGGGTTTGGTGCCTTGATGCCTTCCACTTCCCTTACCTTGGTTACCTTGAGGTGCTTCTGGGGCTTAGCGTCCCCGCGGCCCGGTCGTCGACCAGGCCTCCTCGTTGCTGGACTGATCAACCAGGCTGTTGGACGCGGCTGCTCGCAGCCTGACGTGTGAGTCACAGCCTGGTTGATCAGGTATCCCTCACTTGATGTGTTCACGGACGCCTCGTCTCTCGGCCTGGGGTTTTGTGAAAGTGCTCACCAGGCCGGCCAGGGGCATTGGACTTACAGCACAATGCGGGAGTTGGCAGGTGCTGCGGCGGATTCGGTTGCCTCGGGGCTCAGTGATTTGACTGTTTGGACTGCTTACCTGTGGTTCATTGTCTCAGTCAGGGGGGAGTCTCTGCTGTCCGTGGGTCTTTGGGGCTTGGGCTAGTCCCTTCGGGTAGCTCTTCTGCTGAGTTTTCTGGGTTTAGCTCTTCGCACCATTAACATTCATGGGGTGTCCAGGTGAGACAGCCTGTCTTGCTTCATTCCTCTTTCCACAGAGTGGACGGTTGACGCCGCCTCCTTTGGCTTTGTCAAACGTTCGGGCGCCCGGAGGTGGACCTCTTGGCGTCGGCTTAGTCCAGGTGCCTTCCCATGTACGTGGCACCATTCCCCGACTGTGAGGTGTTCGCGGTGGATGCTTTCCGGCCGGACTGGTCAAGGTGGGGGTTCCTGTACCTTCATCCTCCAGCATTTGCTTCGGGTTCTGGCACGGCTCGAATATTTTTTTTTTTATTACAGATGTGTTGTTATTTGTATGGGGATCAGATGGCTTCATTGATGATGTCCCACTTGCAGTCTTCCTCTCAGCAACAGTATGAAGTCTCCTGGCTGTTTTTCTGCAATTTCCTTTCCCTTCGTAGGATTTTGTCAGTGTCTGTTCCAGTTGTTTTGTACTTCTTGGCTCCTTTAGGACCGGCGTCTTATGCCGATTATTGTTGCTTCTCATCGTGCGAGGACTGGTCGAGGTGGGGGGTTCCTGTACCTCTTTCCTCCAGTTCAGCTGTTGCTCCAGGTCCTGACTCGCTTGGAGACTTACCAGGGGAGAGTTGTCCTCTTGGCCCCGTGGTGGCCGGCCCAGCCATGGTTTAAGGTGCTCCTTGCTCAGTGTCCGAATCCGGGTTTTCCCGCGGCTCCACCTTTTCCAGCAGATCGGACCGGGACATCACATGGCTGGTTCGATCTTCTCGAGTCTTCGCGTATGGTATTTTTGACTAGTGTTTATCATCTCTATGGTGATCAGGTGGCTTCCTTGTTAGTTTTTCACCTGCGGGTTTTGTCTCGGAGGCAGTACAAAGTTTCCTGGCGGTCCTTCTGTTTCTTCATGCGTCTTCTTCGTTGTACTTCGCTTTCTGTTAGGGTGGTGTTGTCCTTTCTCTCTTGGTTGTTCCAGGACCGTCACCTTATACCTAACACTGTCACCTCGTATCGTGCAGAGCTGGCGGAGCCGTTTCAGCTTGCTTTCGGTATTGATGTTACTTCTGCGCTGTTTCGCAATCTGTCTCGGGCGTTGTTTCACCTCTGTCCTGCTCATGCGTCGCCTGAGCCGTCCTGGTCATTGGACAGAGTGCTCTCTTATCTTTCTTCTCTTCGGTTTGTTGTGGCTCCTTCGGTTCAGGATTGTTTCTCCATGGCTCTTTTTCTGTTGAAATTGGCCTCGGGGTCGTGTTGGTGAGCTTCGTGCTCTCCTCCAGCACAGGGTTTTCTGCTCTTTCGGTCTTTATGATGGTTTTGTTCGTTTGCAGCTGTCTCCCTCTTTTCTGGCGAAGAATGAGACTGCTGCTTTCCGGAGGGGTCCCTGCGTTGTGGATGCTTGGTTGGTTAAGGCGGGGATGCATCATGTTTTGTTTCTGGTTGTGGCTCTTCGCCGTTATTTGCAGGCCACGGCTTTTGTGTCTGGGGACGCGCTTTGGGTTGATTCAGTTTGCCTTCTTCCCTGTTCACGGGTGCGGGCCTTCCAGGTCATCCGCAGTTATTAAGGCTAGGCAGTTTTTTTTTTTTTTTTTTTTTTTTTGCATTCTCCTTTTCTGGCAAAGAATGAGACAGCCGGTGCCCAGAGGGGACCTTGGGTTGTTGACGCATGGTTGGTTAGACCTAAGGTGCATCGTGTGTTGTGTCCGTTTCCGGCTTTACGTCGCTTCCTGCGTGCTACTTGTTCAGCGACAGTAGACATGCTCTTGGTTGAACCCTGTTTCTGTGGTTTCCTGTTCCAGGGCTTATCTCTCTCAGGTTGTCCACAGGGTTATCAAGTCTTGCCAGCTTGCAGTCTATTCTCGTACCCATGATGAGAGGAAGTATGCAGCTCATGCTGCCACCTTTGGTAAGATATCTTGTTAACGTCTCAGGCTGTCTGCGGTCTTGTGTTGCCTTGGGACGTTTGTTGCGGACAGTGGTCTTGTTTTCGTCGTGAGACCTACAATGCTGCTGCCTCCCGGGTAAGTCCCTGTTTTGACTTATCTGTGGGTAGATAGCTATTCAGAAAATGGCTTTCTTCCACTCAGAAAACCAGCATTGAATGTAATCAAACGCAATTTTCTGGGTGAGCCCTGGAAGCTCCCTGACACACTTCCTCTCTCCGATCAGCGTTTTTTTGTCATTCTCTGAACTGAGGGTGGTGCATCTTGCTTGCCTGAGCAGGGTTCTCCTTTTCCCATGTTGGGGGAGGGTGAAACGCTAATGAGTGGGCTCGCTAGTTGGATGACGTCTTGCTTGTTTCACTATTTTCTATTAGGGGGAGTTCTGTGCCTCTGTTTGGACGTAGGTTGCAATTTTAACCAGTTTGAGGTTTGTAATTGTTTGCCTTCCTTTCTGGGTGCCTTCCCTGGTTGATGGCATACATGACAAACTACATAGAGAGCTCATATGCCCATTGCTCCTTTCGGCTCTTGGCCCCCAATAGGTACTCGAACACCAAGGACTGGTGGCACCAAACTAATATGGCTCATGTCAGTTTGATAACTTCAAGGAGCCTCTGGGGCTCACTCTGAAAATGGGGTTTCATTACATTCAACGCTGGTTGTTTTTGTGCATCTGAGTGTTCGTTTTTATCTTAGAGCAATTCTCTATAGTACAGCAGTGCATATTGTGCCTTTAAAAGCCTTATATGGACACCATAAAATCCTACAGGAATTTGGTTGAATAGTTTGGTTATTTTGTATTTTATTGTAATTAATAATTGAGGATTATGGATAATGTGGGAAAATTTTGAAACATTCATTCATTAAAAATTGAAGAGCAAGGTTTAATATTATATTTACAGATTTGTCATCTTTTCTGCCATGTACAATGATTGGAACATTCTACTCTGGTGCTGGTGTTCTTAATCATGAAAAACTTACAAAGTACTTGGGAAAAAATCTAGAGGTAAGTGTGAGTTTTTTGTTGACAACAAAAATTTCATAATCACTTCAAAATTTCTTTAAGAATTTATTTATTTATATATACAGTGGTACCTCGGAATACGAGTGTCCTTGTATGCAAGTTTTTCGGAATACGAGCAGGATTTGCTTGGAAAATTTACATCGAAATACGAGCGTTGCCTCAGAAGACGAGGGTGTTGATACGCGTACAGGCTGACCTAGCGCGTGGTGGCACGGCGATCGCGCCTCAGTTTACCAGTCCCTCGCGCCCAGTGACTATCTCGCCTGAATTCTTCACAAGGATTTACAGTGTTTTGTTGGATATTTGACCATTTGAGCATAAAAGTTATTATATATCTTGCAATGGGTCCCAAGAAAGCCAGTGGTAAGGTTCAACCTAAGAAAATAGTTGAGTAGAGGATGTCCCTTCCTCACTAAGAAAATGTGTGAAGTATGGGAAGAACTGCAAAGTTTTGTTGAAAAAACTCGCCCAGATAAAGCTGTAGCAGGCCGTTGCATTGACCTTTTAAATGACAATGTGATGTCTTTCTACAGACAAGTGTTAAAATGTAGGGAAAAACAAATGTCTTTAGACAGATTCTTAGTAAGACAAGCAAGTCCTAGTGGTATGCAGGCAAAACGTGCCAGAGAGTGCACACCAGTGAAGTCCTCACTGCCAGATGTTGTAATGGAAGGAGACTCCCCTTCCAAACAGTAACACTTCTCCTCCTCCCCCCTCCTCACTATCTTCCAATCGCCAACAGCAGTCATCAGCAAGGATAAGTAATAACTTGAACATACTTTTGTTGTGTAGATTTAGATAAATTAGGTATAAAATTTAGTTGGAAGTGAGGTTTTTGGGTAGTCAGGAACTGATTAATTCATTTCCCATTATTTCTTATGAGGAAATTAGCTTTGGTTTACGAGTTTTCGGATTACGAGCTGTCTCCTGGAACCGATTAAAGTCTTAAACCGAGGTACCCGGTCGGGAGGGAGGGAGGGAAGGGAGCCGGTCGGCCGAGCGGACAGCACACTGGACTTGTGATCCTGTGGTCCTGGGTTCGATCCCGGCGAGAAACAATGGGCAGAGTTTCTTTTACCCTATGCCCCTGTTACCTAACAGTAAAATAGGTACCTGGGTGTTAGTCAGCTGTCACGGGCTGCTTCCTGGGGGTGGAGGCCTGGTCGAGGACCGGGCCGCGGGGACACTAAAAAAAAAAAAAAAAGACCCGAAATCATCTCAAGATAACCTAACCTCTGTGTGTGTGTATGTATGTATATGTATTTGTATATATATGTATATGTATATATATTGTGACGGGAAAAGTAGGTGGTCGTGCAGGCAGATTGAATGCCAATCACATAAAATATTTAAAAAAAAAAAAGTTAAACTGCAAGGTGTCTTCACCATGAGGTAAACTGTAGGATAAAGCAGAGGGAAAAAACATTTAAAAATATTTTACTTTGATAGAAAAATGAAATTAAACAAATTACAAAATAAAAATATCCAGGCTTGGCTCTAATACAAAGGGTGCAAAACAAACAAGATGAACACTCAAATTTACGTTACGTTTAAGGTACAAAATAAAATATGGTGCAGGAATACTGTAAGCTAGACTGACTAAATCCGTTACCACACCGAGATGTGTTAACGGGTCTACTCAGTTGAGCACGCAGGAGTTATCTGACTCGTGGTGGGCTAGGAAGCCCTATTTATACAGAATGTCGGCTGGTGACTTCTTTAACTATTAACCGGCTCATAAACTGCTTGTTTCGTGTTGCATGAGCTCCCAGCGACCCAAGTGTGAGGTGGGGTGATGGGCAGTGGTGAAGGGGGAGACCGGTATACTGTCCAGACGTCTGGAAGTAGTAGTTGTTGTTCTTGTGGCTGCAGTACTTGCATATATAGACATGATATGTTTCTATTAACATTTCTATTGTTAATAGAAACGTGTTTCTCAGAAACGGAGGTTTCTCTCTATAGACATGATACGTTTCTATTAACATTTCTATTGTTAATAGAAACGTGTTTCTCAGAAACGGAGGTGTTTCTCTATAGACATGATACGTTTCTATTAACATTTCTATTGTTAATAGAAACGTTATCCCTACTGACAAAAATCAGAGGATACAACTGACGATTTACTATAAAACCAGAAAAACGGCCAGCCTACTCATGAGAAACTCTCCAGACACAAAGCAGAACGCTTTAAAAGAGACCAACGTCGTCTATGCCTTCAAATGCCCACTTGGGGACTGTAAGCTCCAAAAAACCCAGTATATAGGCAAGACAACAACATCTCTTTCTAGGCGTTTAACGATGCATAAGCAACAGGGCTCCATTAAGGAACATATAATCTCTTCCCACAACCAAACCATCGCCAGAGAAATCCTAGTAAACAACACAGAAATCATCGATAGATACAGCGATAGCAGACGGCTTGACGTTTGCGAGGCACTGCACATTAAGAAGTCAACACCAGCAATCAACAGCCAATTAATGCACAACTATATTCTACCCACCTCAAAACTCCGCTCCAATATAGAAGCATCAAGAAATATGGACCAATAGGCTTTCTACAATCACTGCCATTTCAATACCCATTGTTTCTTGTTCTGTCTTGTGTTGATGAAATTAATACCCTATTAAATACCACCTCACCCCATCCACCTCACTCAAATGTAGATATAAACAAATTGGAGATATGTAAGTTCTATTCAGTTGTGTATGTGTAAAGTCTTTGAAAATGTAATAAGTTTTACGAAACGCGCTCAAGTGTCGCGTCAGACTAGAAATAAAAATGAATTTTGGAGAATTGATTTTTGAATTACCTCCAACAGTGAAAAGAAATGTACGAAAGATTGAGAAAATTCGTGTTAGAATTATTAATCTTACTTTTTCGGTCATATTTAATAATATATGTCTACAGGAAAGACTGCTACCAAAATATACTAATATATATATATATATATATATATATATATATATATATATATATATATATATATATATATATATATATATATTTATATATATATATATATATATATATATATATTTATATATATATATATATATATATATATATATATATATATATATATATATATATATATATATATATATATATATATATATATATATATATATATATAAAAAAGGTCCAGCGTGTTCTCCTTCCTAGTTAATTCTACTATTTGCTGGTTTAAGGCAAACCTGTCGCATATCTGTAGCAGGTCATTTGCATGTGCCTGTTCATTTAGGCTACTTCCTGGTATTCTTTCTGATATTACTGTATTAGCCAGGTGCTTCCATTTCAGGTGCCGTAGGTTGAAGTCCCCAAGCAGGTTGATGTTCGGGGCTGGATTTGGGAGGTTTTCCAAGCAGTATTCTATTTGCATTAGTTGGTCTTTAAACTGCTGAGGGTTTACCTCCGGTGACTTATATACAAGGACAATAACTACATTTAAGATCTCTATTTTGATTATCAGCACTTCCACCATATCATTTGAGGTGTTTAGCAGCTCAGTTCATATGAGTGTGTCTTTGATGTAGAGGCTGACTCCACCCTAAAGCCGGTGTTTCCTATCACATCTGAAAAGATTGTACTCTGAGATCCATATTTCACCATCATAGTAGTCCTTTGTGTGAGTTTCCGTTAGGGCTGCAAACACTGCATTTGCCTCATGAAGGAGACCATCTATGAAATGAACTTTGTTGGATTTGCGTGTTTTTATACCCTGGATGTTGGCAAATGTTAATATCTGAGGCTATGGTAAGGAGGCCACTGTGTTTGCGTTCTCTCTAGCATTTGACCGAGTTGGTGGTAGAGTCTGGTCATTTTTAGCCATTCTTCTCCTCCTCCTCTTGCTAAAAAATTATCCCGGTCGATGGAGTAGTGGCTGTTTTCATAGTTTCGGTCTGTCGGTTTTATTCGCCTGGTACCTCTTATATGAAAAGCTGGACATTCAGCATTGAAACACTCTTTCCTGTCCAAAGAGTTCTTGCAAATTTCTGGGTGAAATAATTCACAGCTTTTGATACATTTACCTGTATTGAGGAGGTTTCTGCACTTTCTAGGGTGATCGTACTTACATGTTCCATTTGTTCTTCCCGATATCCCATGTTTACAGGTAGCCCATTTGTAATACCAACAGATTTTGGGGCCTTATTTTGTTTGTTTCCCTTTGCCAGGGACCGCACTCTGCTGCGGCATCCCCGACACTGTGCTCTGCTCCGGGGCCTGTGACACCGCGCTCTGCTCAGGTGCCATCGCCACCGCGCTCTGCTCCGGTGCCATCGCCACCGCTCTCTGCTCTGGTGCCATCACCACTACGCTCTCCTCCGGTGCCATTGCGCTCTGCTATGGTGCCCGCGACACCGCACTTTGCTCCAGCACCATTGACTCCGCGCTCTGCTCAGGCGTCCCCGACTCCGCGCTCTGCTCAGGCGTCCCCGACTCCGCGCTCTGCTCAGGCGTCCCCGACTCCCCGCTCTGCTCAGGCGTCCCCGACTCCGCGCTCTGCTCAGGCGTCCCCGACTCCGTGCCCTGCTCAGGCGTCCCCGACTCCGCGCCCTGCTCAGGCGTCCCCGACTCCGCGCTCTGCTCAGGCGTCCCCGACTCCGCGCTCTGCTCAGGCGTCCCCGACTCCGCGCTCTGCTCAGGCGTCCCCGACTCCGCGCTCTGCTCAGGCGTCCCCGACTCCGCGCTCTGCTCAGGCGTCTCCGACTCCGCGCCCTGCTCAGGCGTCCCCGACTCTGCGCTCTGCTCAGACGTCCCCGACTCCGCGCTCTGCTCAGGCGTCCCCGACTCCGCGCTCTGCTCAGGCGTCCCCGACTCCGCGCTCTGCTCAGGCGTCCCCGACTCCGCGCTCTGCTCAGGCGTCCCCGACTCCGCGCTCTGCTCAGGCGTCCCCGACTCCGCGCTCTGCTCAGGCGTCCCCGACCCCGCGCTCTGCTCAGGCGTCCCCGACTCCACGCTCTGCTCAGGCGTCCCCGACTCCGCGCTCTGCTCAGGCGTCCCCGACTCCGCGCTCTGCTCAGGCGTCCCCGACTCCGCGCTCTGCTCAGGGGTCCCCGACTCCGCGCTCTGCTTAGGCGTCCCCAACTCCGCGCTCTGCTCACGGGTCCCTGACTCCGCGCTTTGCTCACGGGTCCCTGACTCCGCCCTCTGCTGAGGCGTCCCCGACTCTGCGCTCTGCTCAGGGGTCCCCGACTCCGCGCTCTGCTCAGGGGTCCCCGACTCCACGCTCTGCTCAGGGGTCCCCGACTCCGCGCTCTGCTCAGGCGTCCCCGACTCCGCCCTCTACTCAGGCGTCCCCGACTCCGCCCTCTACTCAGGCGTCCCCGACTCCGCGCTCTGCTCAGGCATTCCTGATGTTTCAATAGCGAGGGATGTGATTTATTGACGACGACTTAAGCAACTATTGCCTAAGGACTCCTGGCACCACATGGGCAGGCGTTGACTACACACGAATTTCACCTATTTTTCCTTGAACACAAATGATCGGATGATAATCACTATGATATATTGTTTAATGTGTTGAGACACACTTTAAAAGTTATCTGACTGTGTTTAGTTCCTGTATCACTGAAATATCCCTAGATAAATATTGTTTTCCGAGGAGCTGGGATAGCGTGGCCCTTCCCCTCTCACACCCAGAACAGCCTCACTCACATCTGCGGTAAACTCAGCATGTCTATTTGTATCCGAACAAATCTCCAGTCCGGATTATATGGGCATTCTGTCTGGAGTGGGATATAACATTATCCGGACACGATTTTGCCCAGATTTAGGGTGTTTTCCCGATTGGCGGGCCTCGAATTAGCGAACTTCTACGATGGTATTATTATTTATCATTATTATTTATTATTTATTTTCATTGAGAAAATACGTAGGAGCAGTGATGAGGGTTCGAATCTATGTGGTGAATGGTCCCAGACTGAATGGTCAGCCTGGTTGATCAGTCCAGCAACCAGGAGGTCTGGTCGACGACCGGGCCGCGAGGACGCTAAGCCCCGGAAGCACCTCAAGGTAACCTCAAGGTATGGACATTCTTTTAGTGACTAGACCATGACATGTTACAGAACACCACTTGGTTCCCGAACTTTAGTTATCCGAAACTTCCAGTTTCCCGATTGGGGTTTGGGAGTCATGCTACACGAACTAAGTTCGGGTAGGAAGTAGTCCGCCAAGCTTCACGCTGGCCGGGGTTGGGGTTACCCTACACGAACCCAGTTCGGGTGAGGAAGCGGTCTGCCAAGCGTTGCACCAGCCCGTGGTGGTGGGTGGGTGGGTGGGAGATGGTTCAGTTTGCCCACTGACCGTGTCGGGCACCACCACTCTGGTGTCTGCTACCCTGTGACGTCACAGATTCACGGCCTATTGTTCCCATTGTTTGAATTTGTCACGCGACTGGAGTGTTCATTCCGTGACTTTGTTTTACGGCACAATCAAGGAACATCCGTGCACCATGTCGACTCCAAATGCTCGCATTGTGTCAGTGAAAGCATCTACTAGTGGTTTACATAAAAGAAAGAGGTCAGTGATGACATTTGAGAAGAAAGTTGGAATAATTAAGAAGGTGGAGAGCGGTGTCCCCAAGAAGTGTCGTGTGCGCTGAATATGGCATTAGTAAAAGTACTGTTTTTGATCAACTTAAGGCTAAACCTATCAGTTTTTTCTATTTCTCTAGAAGTGAAAGTGATACAGCAATACGAAATAGAAAAGTACTGTAGTAGTAAAGCAAAGGTGGAAAGTGTTGATAACGCAGTGGTACAAACAGAGACGTGAGGTGACGAAGAAGCCAGTGGCAGGCTGGCTGCTCGTGGAAAAGGCGCGTGAATTTCACCAAGCAATGAAAATTACTCAGAAGTGTGTATACAGTGATAGATGGCTCAGAAGTTTTAAAACACGTCATGGCATTAGGTTCATTAAAGTGCATGGTGAAAGACAATCTGCTGATATTGTTGGTGCTGATGAGTATGTAAGTAAATTTGCGGAGATGGTACAGGAACAAAATTTATCTCCAGAGCAAATTTATAATGCTAATGAGACAGGTTTGTACTGGCGTATGCTTCCCACAGACACGATGGCTCATAGTGGTGGGGCGATCCTTCAGGTGGTTATAAATAGAACAGAGAATTTCTTTGTTGTGCTGTGCAAATGCAGCTGGCACGCACAAATTAAAATTACTTGTGATTGGAATTACAGTATTAAAACCCCAGGGCTTTAAAGTCAGCCAGGTGCCTCCCTGTGATTTATAAGGACCAGTCAAGTGCGTGGATGTCTCGAGTAATATTTGTCAAGTGGTTTAATAAGAGCTTTGTACCTGAGGTGAAGGAGCACCTGAAAAGTGTTGGTCTCCCGCAAAACAGCAAAGTTGTGCTGCTGCTAGATAACGGTTCAATGCATCCATGAGGTGATGAGCTAGTAAATGGCAATATTATTGGAACGTTCTTGCCACCCAATACAACTTCAATGATCCAACCCATGGATCAAGGAATAATTAAGAACCTTAAACACCACTAGAAGAGGATGTTTGCCAGACATCTTAATAATCAGCTTGGAACAATTAAGGACTTTTATAAAGTCTTCACAATAAAGTCAGCTGTCTGGACTATTGCTAGTGCATGGGATGAGGTACAGCAGACAACACTAAGAAATGGTTGGAAAAAACTTTGGCCCACGTCAAGTCTGTTTCCTGAGGAAGATGATGAGGCAGATTTTGAAGGATTTGCGATGAAGAGAGTTAGTGAGAGGAAAAAATATCAAGAGAGGGACTCCTAGCCTATGTCAAGGGGATTAAGTCCCCTGAGCTGAGAGCAGAACTGGTGACTGAAACAATAGAAGATGACATAGATAGAGGGATAGATTTTGATGAAGCAGCCCCAAACAATCGAAACATGACTGATAATGAAATTATAGAATTTGTATGTACAGCAAAAAAGCCAGAAGAGTGCATTGAAGAAGATGGAGAGGAAGAGGATGAAGAAATGTTAAAAGAAAAATGTAATATGAGAAACAATGGGCAGAGTTTCTTTCACCCTATGCGCCTGTTACCTAGCAGTAAATAGGTACCTGGGAGTTAGTCAGCTGTCACGGACTGCTTCCTGGGGGTGGAGGCCTGGTCGAGGACCGGGCCGCGGGGACACTAAAGCCCCGAAATCATCTCAAGATATGGACACGAGTTACAGCGAGTTTGAAACTACGGACATGATGAGTCAGTACAATTTGTATATGAAGTTTTTGAAAACAAGAGCCAAGGGAATGAAACAAATGTCAATTAAAGAGTCTTTTGCAATGGCTTCCAAGAAAGCTCGCATTGCATCACCTGCACCTGACTCGTCGCATGTTGACCCAGTCAACCCAACAACTTCAGTCAACCCAACACCATCAACATCCACCACCACCTCTTCCATGTAAATAACTATGCTTCATCAACATCGATCATCAACATAAGCGGATCAGGACTTCAATTATTGGTGAGTACAAACAAAATACAGTCGCATTTATGCTATGAACCTGTAAATTTTTTCCCCTAGAGTTTTTTTTTATAAATTTTTCTATTTTTTTTTTCTCCATTTCTCGTATACGAACTTACATGTTAACCGACGGGTCTCGTCCCCAAGGGGTTCGGAAACCAAGTGGTGCTCTGTATAAGGATTGCAACCTGGAGCTCTACTGTGCTATGTTGTGGTTTAGTCGCTAAAAGCGTGTGCGTTATCTTGAGGTTTTCTTGAGATGATTTCGGAGCTTAGCGTCCCCGCAGCCCAGTCCTCAACCAGGCCTCCTTTTTGTTACACATTCCCAGGAAGCAGCCCGTAGCAGCTGTCTAACTCCCAGGTACCTATTTTCTGCTAGTGAACAGGAGCATCAGGGTGAAAGAAAATCTGCCCATTTGTTTCTGCCTTCGCCGGGGATCGAACCTGGAACCTTAGGACTACGAATCCCGAGCTCTATCCACTCAACATTCAGGCTCCTGGGAACATCCATCGCATAGGTTCGAACCCTCATCACTGCTCTTACGGATTTTCTCATTGATGCAGTCACGTTAGTGTGATAACTCTATTAATAATAATAATAATAATAATAATAATAATAATACTGTAATACAATAACAAATTATTTTTTTTCTTTATATCCTTACACTGTGCTAAAGTCACGCTCCAACTGGTCACTGGTTACTGGTCACGCTCCAACCGCCGACGAGTTGAAGACAGGCCACGCGTTAGCTGCGAGTGAGCGCTCAGACGCCTTCCAGCTACACTCCCAATTCCCGCCCTTTTCAAGCCTTTCTTTCGCAATTTTCTTCCTGGAAGGGCCTTGTTCATGATCACTATCCATCGTGGAGTAAGCGTAGATAGTTTCTAAAGCCGCAGTAAGAAATATAGCCACGGAAAATAGCCGAAATGTTCACACGTTTGAGATGCGAGGGGAGGCGACATTGGTCACAACAGTGGAGCGAAAACAATGGGCCGACGGCGTGTGCCGAGCCGCCTGCGGGCCACGAGGCGCAACAAAGAAAAAGGGAAGACATCGGCGCGCATTTTAAAACCAGTCACAAAAAAATCGGATAAAAACCTGATTTTTGGCGATTATTTAAAAGTAAAAGAGGCAAGAGGTTAAAAAAATGATGTACTGCCACCTTCCATTTAGACATTACCTATCTATGTGGACAAAAATAAAATGTTTTCAACCTTGTTATATCTCATAATGATAACATCCAGCAACTTCAAGAATGTAATTCAGTAAGTAAAACTCAGTATCAGCCTTCTTTGGCCAATGAGTAATATTCAGCGAGTGTCCTTCACTCTTGGACATACAGTAATTACTTCGTTTCAACCAAGGCACAGATCAACTACAGTACTTTCATTTAAGGGCAATTGTATAAGATTATTAATAGTTTACATTTATTTATCAATATAAATCAAAGTTTTTAATCATGAGTGAATCAATGATGATGATTTCACTCATATTTACTATCATGAGTGAAACTTCATGACCAACTGCCCCTGATGTATACACAAACATATTTAAATAGGAACCACAGTAGCATCACATCGTATTCAACTTACCAAAGGTCTAGGATAATGAGTCAACTGTAGGAAAGGGGGGGGTGGAGGAGTGGTCTTTCCTGATGCAACTCAGGGCCTGGCTCCTGGGTCTCTAATGTTGAATCCTCATAATGAATGAGAACCTCCCTATCTGTCCTCTCTAAATTTGCTCCAGTATCTATCTGGGAGTCAAGGAGCTAAACCACCTACAGAAATAACTTGAGGCAATGTTGCTACCAAGCAATGGACAGGCTGTTGCTCTTTGATGGAAGCCTTCTCGGGTGCCAATTGCAGTTTTCCGATTAACGTGTCATGGTGGTGTTGGGTATCTGGGGCTTTAACTCATATATTAAATTATTTGATTATTATGATTAACATAAATCGAAGGACCACCCACTTTTGAGAAAAGAGGGAAAACGAATAAAGGTGATTATTAGATTAACACTATAGAACCAGTGCCTATGTACGATAATTAACTTAACAATCACTTGAAGATAATGAATAGACTGTATTATTAATTAATTAAAGTCAAAGCCTCAAATATCAACATTGAGGGGTTATTTCTAGAAGTTCATATATATCGAGGAACCAGTATAGTTCGTCACTAGTTCATTAAGGAGTTAGTAACATGGCAAATTTGAACTAACTATAGATTAAAAAATATGACATTTCAAATTAATGAATATATTGAAAGATTATGAAATGTTGAGCAACAATAAGAGCAAAACACATTAAACACCAAGCCATAAATTCTGGCATTAAATTATTCACTGTAAATATTCTATATATGAATTTATATAGAAACTACTAATAATTTTATCTAAATTTATACGAAAACGGGTGTCTTAGCTGTAAGACGACTTCTGTAATTACGTTTCATTATTCTTCCTCGTGATCACAAGATCCCAATAAAGAAGGAACCAGTGGAGAATATTGTGAGTGAAGAGAGACAACTTGTTGATTCCTCGTCTACATGCTGCAATCAGGGAAAATTAAGTAGCATTTTATTAGGCTATGAATTATTTCAATATTCATTGAAATTGCAATAAATGAAGAAAATCAACTAACGTTGTGTTGTTGTTGTTCTTGCTATATAACGACAGACTACCCACAAATACACGATCTTGAATGATGCATCAAACTAGAATAGTATACTTAACGTGAGCGTGCCAGAACACTAAAGTCTGCCGAAATCGCGTCTGCCAGTCCCTGGCGTCCACTGCTGTGTACACATAATTATGGGCCGTGACTTCAATTGTTGACGCGTTATTAACTGGTAGGACACTGTAGAACACGTGAGGAGGTAATTGGTGACTATCAGTGGAGCTGCAACGTAATTAATGTTGGAAAACTCTTCAGTCACACCACCACCCACGCGACTTCCCTTCCTAATCGCCAGTCGGACACATGAGGAATGGCGGCTTGCCGCCAGCATCTCCCTCAACCCCCTCGCTCGCATTCGCAATAGAATTTAGTAATCACGGAGAATTCTTTTCCGTGTAATTACTGACGCAAATGCGTTAAAGGAATAGGGTTGCAAATGTAGGGAATTAAATATTGGTTATATTCTCGCTAGATGGTGTTGATTAAGCACCGTTTCCTTATTAACGAGAAATGGGAAGTATTTCCATGGCGTTCATATATAACAGATAAAACTGTTATTTAGTGATAATCTTAGTTAATAACGCTCGGTTGTTGGATCATTAGGAGTTATATTATCAGTAATTAATTATTATACAGAATACTGATAAAAGTAGAGAACCATATTCAATTCTCTAACATATTGGTAATAAATATGTCTAGATAGACAATATCTGATGCAATCCTGCCTCTCGATGTCGTGAGAATTTCAGCAATTAACGCGCAGATAAAGAAATATTAATTTATGTTAGTATTACAGTTAGTAAGGTTAATTGATACTGTAATTAATATACAACAGTAGTGTATTGTGATACAATAGGGATGTATCAGTGTTGGAAATTTCCAACAGGTGTCTAGCTGGTCATTAACATGTGGTCCACCTGACTTGACCTCTTGGGCCAAAGTGCACTTTTAGCAAATTGAAGGTGCAAGTTTACATTGCCTAACAATCAGGATGTCTGGCACTAACAATTCCTTCATGCTAGATTTGTTCTGTAATCTAATATATAACTTAAAAATTATTTATAGTGTTACATGGTAGCATATCAAACTGTTGCTGAAGCCCTCCCACATCTGTTGCTACAGATAAGTGAGAGGTTTTTACCTATTAGTACACAGAAAAATTGTTCTTGAAAGTCCTGCACTTGCTCGTTCGTGGCTAACTTAGCCACTTGGACTGGAAAGTAGTGACAGTCTCGTTTCTAGCAAGTCTGCATTCAATCTCCGACCATCCAAGTGACTGGGCACCATTCCTTTCCTCCATCCTATCCCAAATCCTTATCCTCATATCCCTTCCAGTGCTAGTTATAATAGCTTAGCAGTTTCTACTGGTAATTAATTACCTTAGTTGCCTTATCATGGTAAGTTATGGTGACAGGGGGGTTCTGTATTGCGAGGGATGTTTTCTTGTGTTAAGCAAGGTCTGGGCCATAGATTCTTGGAATTGGCAGCTGGTTGACTGTATGACTGATGACTGACTGAATGACTATGAATATGACTGACACAGAAGCTAGGAGAATTTCTGAGGATAATCCAGAAAGGGTCATTTCATTATACTAAATGCTCAAATTGTGCAGTAAATTTAGCTGCATCTTGGTAGGTACTAATAATAATTGACTTCAATAATAAACTTTCCTCTGTCCAGATGCTTAAAAATGTGTGCAAACTGTAGTGTTATCAAGGTTTCTGTGTTTATATTCCAGCAAGTAATAGGATGGTACCGGTGCCGTGGATCCAATTGTGAAGATTTATACCTGAGAGAAATAATGGTGCATCAGCAACTTTCAGCAGTTATGATGCACACAGGTGGTCACTTCATAGTGGGCATAATATCGTGCCATCCATCTGTAGATAGTGGCACATTTACCGTAAACCACAAGTTCATGATGCTACAGAACAAGTAAGACTGTTAATAACTTTTGGTTGAGACATTAGACAAATGTAGTTATTTACTTGGAGAATTATGTCTAGTCCTAAGTTAGGTAAGTACACTACTGTACTGTATAAACCCGCTAATCCGGACTATATGGGAAAGATCCCCAGCCGGATTATCACATTTTCTGGATTAATATACTTTTTCACCGCGGAAGTCCAAAAGTGACCATTTCCAACTATTTTTATACCACAAACTGCATAATTTGAATTGCCTTGCCACATATAATTATAAAATATTCAACTAGCAACCTCAACTTACCTTATTGTTGTTCGTCTTCTTGATTGATGCCACACATCTTGAAGTTAAGAATTCTTGACAATTTACGTAACCTATTCTAACACAACACTAAAATTAACACTTAAAATTACTGTACCGTTCATGAGGCAAAGTTAGTTTTGACTGCCAGCTGCTGAAGCCTCACTGGTTGAAGGCGCTTGGCTTGCCTGTGACGCCTCACTGGTTGAAGGCCCTTGGCTTGCCTGTGATGCCCCACTGGTTGAAGGAGCTTGGCTTGCCTGTGGCGCCTCACTGGTTGAAGGCGCTTGGCTTGCCTGTGGCACCTCACTGGTCGAAGGTGCATGGCTTGCTTGTGATGCCTCACTGGTTGAAGGGCCTTTGATTGCTTTTCTTATTATATAAGAATCAAGTTTAGCTTGCCTTCTGTATTCATTGGCCTGTTGTATGATCAGCTCTTTGGTTTGCCTCGGGTACTGATACATGTTTCCAACTTCTGGGTGAGCACAATTGGATGAAAAATTAACAGGTCAACAAAAGACATGAGTAAACTGTATTTTGTTGTCTATGGTGTTGGTTCTTCACTGCCTTCTTCATCCTCCTCCTCTTCGTCGACCTCGCCAGTAATAGACTGGAGAATCTCTTCTTCACTCATCACACCATATCCTGGGTCATTAGCATCTCTTTTAACCCTCAAACTGCTAGGGGCTCAAATGGAATTCACACCCACAGGCGCAACAAAAAAAAATCCAAAAAATTCTTTCATCTTATAGAAGTGTTCATTTTTGTTCCCTGATCACGGAAAAAATAACAAAAAAATTGTAGGTGGCATATTTTAGCCGCAATAGGGGAGGGAAGTGTGGCAAAAAAAGGGGCATTGGTAGAGCCTTCGCCAGACGAGGTCTACTCCGCCCGAGCTGTCAGACGGCAGTTGCCACAAATATATTATTACCTAATTATTTCAATGTCTCTGATTGATTTTTTCTTAGTAATTACCTAAGTGTAGTTACAGGATGAGAGCTACGCTCGTGGTGTCCCGTCTTCCCAGCACTCTTTGTCATATAACGCTTTGAAACTACTGACGGTCTTGGCCTCCACCACCTTCTCACCTAACTTGTTCCAACCGTCTACCACTGTTTGCGAAAGTGAATTTTCTTTTGTATTTCTTCAGCATCTGTATTTAGCTAGTTTAAATCTATGACCTCTTGTTCTTAAAGTTCCAGGCCCGTGGGCATTTCGCATCGGTCTTGCGTTTCTTTTCCTTTCTCGAGCTGTCTTCTGCTTGGCTTGAGGAGGATGTGGGAGCGTTGAGTGAAGGGCCTTTGTCTGGGGCGCTGACTTCGGCAGCTAGGGTGTTGGCTGCACTGTTGAAGCTCTTTGCGCCCATCCTGAAGGAAGCAGTGTGTCTGTTTTTTGCTTCTCACCTCGCATGCTATCAGCCTGTACTCGCCCTCTCTTTGGAATCCGCTTGGGCCCTGGCTCTTAGGTTTTCATCTCCGTTTTGTCCGTTGCTGTTTGCAGAGACTGCGGTCTCAAAGTTTTTGCACGCGGCTTCGTCTAGTTGTCGTCCTATGGCGGACTTGTTGATTCTCTGAAGCAGTTGTTCTCGGCAGTTTCAGAAGGGTCGTGCCAGGGTTCCGGGTTCCACTGGTCGAGGTGGGCAATTGGTGGTAGTTTCTGAGTCATTGTTCCCTTCGGGGCCAGCGTTGTCTGGTCGGTGCGGTGATCGCCCTGTTCGACGTTTGGGTGTCGGGGGCGTTGGCCCTTTTGCGGTTCGCCCCGTTGATGGGGCGATGGGGGGGAGGCTCGCTCTGTTTGCCCACGCTTGGTCCCACGATTTGTGGGCCTTTTTGGTCATGTCATTCGGCCTGTGGTGGCGTTAAGCACCTTGTCCTCCTTTGGGGGGTTCAGGGCTAGCAGGGCAGGTTTCTTCTTCTGCACTTTGTCAAGTCGTCTTGGAGTGGGTGCGCTTGGGCGTGGTCGAAACAACTACGTCCCTCAGGTGGGTTTCTTGTCTGTTTCCAGTGCCAAAACGGGACTGTGCGGATCTGAGGTTCATTCTGGACATGTCCCGTCTGAACCCCTGGATTCCTTGCCCCTCCTTTCGGATGACTACTGTCTCTCAGGTCCGGCTTCTGTTGGAGCTGGGTGCCTGGATGGTGTCCCTGGACCTCAAGGACGCCTATTGGCACGTTCCTATTCATCCGGGGTTCAGGGACTGGTTAGGTTTCGTGGTGGGGCGTCACACTTACCATTTTCGATGCCTACCTTTTGGCTTGAATCTGGCACCTCGCATTTTCACGCGTCTGACCCGGGTTGTAATTACCTAAGTGTAGTTACAGGATGTTAGTTACACTCGTGGTGTCCCGTCTTCCCAGCACTGTCAGTATTGTAGTACAGGATGATGATAGTGAGTGGTGTCCCAGAGAACATAAAGGTATAGTGCTTTTGAAAAATAGGTGAGATAACAGGAATGTGCCAAGGGAAGTGAAAAATTGGATGAGAAAAAGTTGCCCTAGTGTTTCCAGTGCAGAGAAGAACATTCAAGATGACCGCCGGCAAGAGGAAATACAAAACAGAGCTTGATTTTGCTGGATTCAATGAAGAAAGCATTTTGATATAACCAGTCTATACAACAAGTTGGTAAAATTAGATACTATAGTGACCTCTCATGTAGAAATAATTAGTAAATTGAAAGAAAGTAATGACCATTTAAATAGCAAAGTTGTATGTCTTGAGGGTTTAGTGAAAGACTTGTGCAAGGATAAGAATCAATTGGAAACAAATTGCAAAGCCATGGAAGAAGAAAATAAACTCTTAAAAATAGCTTTGGAAGAAGTTAAAGTAAATTTAAACATAAATGACTACAATAGGTTAGATAAGGAAATTCAACAGGAGAAACAGCTTTTGTCAGCACAGATGAAGGAAGTTACACAGGGAATAGAACAGTGCAAGAAGGATATGCAACTCACCTATGTACAAGTGGCCAAGGAGAAGGAAAAAATTGAAGAAGCAGTAAAGGAAGTCAAACACTGCAGCAACCAAGATAAAACAAACGTTAGGCTGGAAGTGAGAAAAGAATTGGCATCTAACCCGAAGTTGGTGCGAAACGCAGTTGATCGGAGTAAGTCCCTGATAATTTTTGGCTGCAAAGAAAAGGAGATAACATCTAGGTCAGAAAGAGCTGTAGAAGAAGCAAAAGTACAGTGGTACCTCGGAATGCGAGTGTCCCTGTATGCGAGTTTTTCGGAAGACGAGCAGGATTTACTCCAAAAATATGTCTTGGAAGGCGAGGGTTACCTCGGGACACGAGTTTGTTGATACGTGTACAGGCCGACTGGCGTGTGGTGGCATGGCGATCGCACCTCAGTTTACCAGTGTCTCGTGTCCAGTGACTATCCCACCTGAATTCTTCACAAGGATTTACAGTTTTTTATCGGTTTTTTGGCCATTTGAGCATAAAAGTTGTCATTATATATCTTGCCATGGGTCTCAAGAAAGCCATTGGTAAGGTTCAACCTAAGAAAATAGCTGTGAGTAGAGGCAGTAGAGGATGTCCCTTCTTGATTAAGAAAATGTGTGAAGTATGGGAAGAACTGCAAAGTTTTGTTGAAAAAACTCACCCAGATAAAGCTGTAGCAGGCCGTTGCATTGACCTTTTAAATGATAATGTGATGTCTTACTACAGACAAGTGTTAAAATGTAGGGAAAAACAAGTGTCATTAGATAAATTCTTAGTAAAACAAACAAGTCCTAGTGGTATGCAGGCAAAATGTGCCAGTGTGTGCATACCAGTGAAGTCCTCACTGCCTGATGTGATAATGGAAGGGGACTCCCCTTCCAAACAGTAACTCCTCTCCTCCCCCCCCCCCCCCTCCTCACCATCTTCCATACGCCTACAGCATTCAACAGCAAGGTAAGTAATAACTTGAACATAGTTTTGTAGGTTTATTTAGATGAATTAGGTATAAAAATTTAGTTTGATGTGGGGTTTTTGGGGTAGTCAGGAACGGATTAATTCATTTCCCTTTATTTCTTATGGGGAAATTAGCTTCGGAATGCGAGTTTTCGGAATACGAGGCGTCTCCAGGAACCAATTAAACTCTTAAACTGAGGTATGCCTGTAGTAGATAAAATTGTTGGCCTCATGGAAGGTCTTACAACCATAGAGAATGTGTGCGACTACAGGAGAATAGGCAGATATGTAAAAGGGAAAGATCGACCTTTGAGGATCATCCTAAATGGTGCCAAACAGATGCAAGAAGTACTAAGGAATGCTAGAAAATTACAAAGTGATGAGGATGGGAAAGTGTGGTAGTAAGACGAGATCTTTTAAAAGAAGATAGAGAGAAGCTGAAACTGAAACTCGCCGAGGCAAAATGTTTAAATGAGAGCAGGAATGAAGAAGAAATCAATTATTTTTCCTACAAAGTGATAGGGGTAGGCAGACCAGTAAAGTGGTACATAAAGGCGAACCAACAAAATCATTAAAGAGAGGCAGGGGGAGTGAAAAATAAGAAGAGGGGGAACAAGTTCCTGAAGATTGCATACACTAACATAGGGTTGTGGTGACCTGTCTGCATCTTCTAGGGATTCGTGTTTTGGCCTACCTCAACGACTGACTGGTGTGGGCTCCCAGTCGGTCAGCTTGTCTGCTCGCCAGGGATATGGTTCTTTCCCAGCTCATCAGGTTCGGGTTCCTGGTGAACTGGAGGAAGTCCCATCTGGTTCCGTCCCAGGTTCGGCCCTGGCTGGATTTCTATTGGGATTCTCGGACCGCTTTCTTGTCTCTTCCTCCAGAGGCGTTACTGCGGCTGCAGGACTGCCATCGGCTGTTTCTGAGGGGGTCCCAGGTCACTCAGTGGTTGCTCGAGCTGTTGTGCGTGAGTCTGAACTTCGCCGTGCTAGTCTACCCGCCTGGTCGGGTTTGGCTTCGGCGTCTGTTTTCGTTCCTTCGGGGACGTCCCTTCCGCTTCTCTCGCGATCATTGGGTTTGTCCTCCGGGAGCCTTGTGTCAGTTGCTGCATCATCAGCTTCCTCTTCAGGGTTTTCGGGGTTCAGTGCCTTGGCGCCTTCCCGAGTCCTTGCTCGATGTGTTCACGGACGCGTCGTCTCTCGGCTGGGATTTTGTGACCAGTGCTCACCAGTCAGGCCAGGGACGTTGAGGTCCGTCCTTCCATCGGGTTCACAGCACAGTTCAAGAGTTCGCGGCAGTCTGGTTCGCACTTCGGAGGGTTCGGGTCGCTCGGGGATCGACCATTCGCCTCCATTCGGACTGTTCTCCAGTGGTTCATTGCCTGAACCGCGGGGGTTCTCTTTGGTCCTTGGCTCTTTGGGATTGGTCCCTTCGAGTGGTTCGTCTGCTGGATTCTCGGGTTTGGCTCTCCGTGCAGTTCATGTCCGGGGAGTGTCCAACGTTCTGGCGGACGGTCTGTCACGCTTCCATCCCCTGTCCACGGAGTGGACGGTCGACGACAACTCATTTCGTTGGATCTGCCAGATGTAGACCTCTTCGCGTTGACGTGGTCTCGCGGCGTCTCTCAATCTATGTGACGCCCTTCCCCGACTGCGAGGCGTTTGCGGTGGATGCCTTTCGTCAGGATTGGTCGAGGTGGGGTTACCTGTACCTCTTCCCCCCCGGTCCAGCTGTTGCTTCGGGTTCTGGTCCGGTTGGAGACATTCCCAGGGAGAGTAGTCCTTGTGGCCCCTTGGTGGCCGGCTTAGCCTTGGTTTCCGGTGCTTTTGGCTCGGTGCCCGAACCCGGGACGTTTCCTGCGGCTCCGCCTCTTTCAGCAAGTCGGCCCCGGTCCGATACAGGGCTGGTTCGACCTTCTCCTCTGCTCTTCGTGTCTGGTCTTTTTGACGCGAGTGTATCACCAATTATATGGTGATCAGGTGGCTTTGTTAATGGTGTCCCACCTGAGAGCTTCGTCTCGGCGACAGTATGAAGTTTCCTGGCGTTCTTTTTGCCATTTTCTGGCTCTTCGTAGGTTGTCTTTTCTTTCGGGTCGGGTTGTCTTGTCCTTTCTTTCTTGACTTTTTCTGGACCGTCATTTAATGCCTAATACTGTTGCCTCGTATCGTGCGGTGCTGGCGGAGCCGCTCAAGCTAGTGTTCCGGGTGGATGTCACATCCGCCCCGTTCGGTAAGTTTTCCCGTGCTATGTTTCACCTCCGGCCTGCGCATGCGCCTCCTGAGCCGTCCTGGTCCATGGACAGGGTGCTCTCCTATCTTTCCTCTCCTCGGTTTGTGGTGGCCCCTTCGCTTCCAGATTGTTTTTCCAAGCCTTTGTTTTTGTTGGCATTGGCCTCTGGGGGCCGGATAGGGGAACTTCATGCTCTCCTGGCGCAGGGGTTTCTGCTCTTTTGGTCCTGGGTGTAGGTTTGTCCGTTTGCAGCCTTCTCCATCTTTTCTGGCGAAGAACGAGACGGCTGCTTTCCAGAGGGGTCCGTCGGTCATTGATGCTTGGTTGGTTCGGCCGGGGATGCATCATGTGTTTTGTCTGGTTGCAGCACTTCGCCGTTACCTGCGCGCTTCAGCTGGGGTGGCTGGGGATGTGCTTTGGGTTGATCCGGTTTCCCTCGTTCCCTGTTCCAGGGCTCGGGTCTCCCAGGTTGTCCGCAGGGTTAAGCCTGTGGTCTATCCTCGCGCCCATGACATTCGGGAGTTTGCAGCTTTGGCTGCCGTGTTTGGTAACATGTCTTGGGCTCATATTTAGGCGTGTGGATTTTGGAAGTCGAAGTTTGTGGCTGCTGCCTCCCGGGTAAGTCCCTTTTTACTTCTTTTTGGGTATGTAGCACCAGTGAGCCATAGGGGCTCCCCACAGAAAACCAACGTTGAATGTAATGAAACGCCATTTTCTGGGTGAGCCCCAGAGGCTCCCTGGCTACCCTCCCTCCCTCTGGTCGGCGGGGGTTTTTCGCGTTGGTTGAAGCCTAGTTTCCGAACTGAAGGCAGCCAGCGTGGTGAGGTCCGGGCCCTGCCCCCCCCCCTCCCTCCCGGGGAGGGGAGGGCTGCGCGGACGACCGGCGCGGCAGTAAATTGATTGTTTGATTGTTTCCTTGGGATTGTAGGGAGTTTCTACCTCTCTGTTCATTTTTTTGTTGTGGTTTTTTACCATGTAGGGTTTGTTTTGTTATGCCTACCTTTCTGGGTGCCGGACTCCAGTCGATGGCAGATAAGGAAAACCCCCAACCATAATGGGGTTTTCAAGGGCCATTGCTCCCTGAAACCTCTCTGAAGAGGCCAGGTTCTGGCACTGGTCTCTGGTAGGTCTGAACTCCATAGCTAATGTCCCGGTCTAACATAACATATATTAGCTCAATAAGCTCCAGGGAGCCTCCGGGGCTCACCCAGAAAATGGTGTTTCATTACATTAAACGCTGGTTTTTTGTTTTGTCTTGTCTTTGGATTAGTAGCTCCAGGTAGTTGCAGGGACTCCCCACAGAAAACTAGCGTTGAATGTAATAAAACGCCATTTTCCGTTTGAGACCCGGAAGCTTCCCGGCGACCCCCTCTTCCTCTGGTCGGTGTTTTGACATACAACCTCCGAACTGGGGTGTGGGTAGCTGGTATGGGGGTCTGGAGCTCCCCTTTCCCCCTCCAAGGGAGTGGGGGTTTGCGCAGAACGTGGTGCAGCGACATGATGATGTCATACTCGTTTGCTAGTTTTCATTTGGGGGGTTCTGTCCACTAGTTCGGCTTTCAGTAACAATGTTAACCAGAATAGGGGTTTGTTTTGATGCGTTTACTTTACTGGGTGCCTGACCCAGTGGATAGCAGACATAGAATGCTTCCAACCACACGGGGGTGTCTTTAGGCCATTGCTCCTTGTGCCTCTCTGAAGGGGCCAGGTTCTGGTTTGTGGTCAAAGGTAGGCCTAGAAGTCCATGCACATTGACTGATTCCAAAGTCTAATACAGTATATCCACATCAGCCTGGATAGCTCCGGGGAGCCTCCGGGTCTCGCCCAGAAAAATGGCGTTTCATTACATTCAACGATGGTTTTTTGTACATTAGCAAATTATTTGTTTGTTGTCATGAAAATTTCACATTGCATTATTTTTATTTACTATATATGATATTGGGAATTTTTTAAATTGTATGATTTCAAAATATTTAATCATTACTTTTTGAGTGCAGTATGATAGAACTGATACTGTATAAACATATAATAGGTTAGAAATGCCAAGTCCTACACAGGCACTTGGCAAACTATCTGTCATCAGACTAATTATTTGTAATTGAAAGTAATGAGTATTCTGGAGTCTGGAATTAGTTCAGTACTGTACAACCAAATTATCCTCCTGGTGTGATTTTTAGTCGTGTTTCATGGAATTGCTCATCTCTCAGGTTTAATATATCATATAGTACTATATTAAAGGAGAAATGGGACAAAGGAGAGGTATTTTCATTGATCCCCCTAATATTCCCCCCCCCCCCCCATCCTTATCTGTGTAGCATATGTATTCATTTCTAAAAATGTAATGTGATTTACTTGAAACATGTAACTTACATTAACTAAACTGCAAGACATTTTTCAGGCGTCTTGAAGGCATTGCTCTGCAGGTGGTGAACATTGGTGATACGTCAACTTCAGACTATCTCCTGAAGCCTCAGAATCCAGCTCTGTACTCTTCTTTGGCTGTTCAAAATGTGCTTTCCAAAATTAAGTAAGTTCACAATCTTCTTGATATTTTTGTTTATTGGAAATCTAATATTAGAATTACTGTATGTTCATTATTTTGATTCATTATGGTAATCCTCCTCACATTCTTGCTCTATACTACAACATATCATCATACATTAACACTTATTAGTCACCTGAACACAACACAGGTGTAAAGAATACTGTGTAACTACACAGAGCAATCGTAATAGTGTGATAAATCTATGAGAAAATCTTTGGTGATGGAATCAAACCCACGTCCTAGGTTTCCCCAGATGAACTCATTACCCATTGGACAGGTCCAGTGGGTACTGGATGTGTCTGAGGTAACCTTGGATGTGGGTTTGTTTCCACCAGCCTGCTATAAAAAGAAATTCAAATACAGTATTGTGTAAACTTCTTTTACATGTTATGACTCTATGCCCTACTCTACACAGACGCAGTCTTGTTGAATCAGCTGTAATACGCAATGTACCCAACATGAACTTGAGTCCTGGCTTTGTTGCGGTTGACTCTTCCTTTTCACAGTATATACTTAAATGCTCTAAACTTTCTAACAAACGTGACCTTACATAAGCTTACACTTCCATTTATCTTTCTTTCTCTTTCCTTTTCTTCTCTTTTTCTTTCCATTGTTTTATCTTACGATCTCTTGCTTATTCCTACTATTTTTCCTCCTATAAATAGGAGATGCCTCGTATGGGGCAATGGGCCTTCTGCAGTTATCTTCGTTCTTGTGTTCTTATTTTCTCATTCTTACTATCCCCTGTATTACACCTTATCTTCCCTACCTTTGTCTTGCCTTCTCTTCCTCTTAAGATTTTCTTCTCCTCACCTCTCTACTGCCTATTTATTGCCTTCTCCTAATTCAATCATCACGATCGACTTGAGAATGGTCCAGGATGGACCAAAACGTCGTCGTCCCTTCACTTTCTAGTGTGTGGTCTGGTCGACATGTTATGACTAGGTAGTTGTTGATATTGTGTAATCTCACTTATCTGAATTACAGTGGTACCTCGGTTTACGAATGCCCCTCTACAAATTTTTCGGGTTACGAGCCCAATTTCTTCGGAACATTTTAATCGTGTTACGAACTTTACCTCGGGATACGAGTTTGTTGGTACGCATATGGTCGATCTAGCACGTGGTGGCACGGCGATCGCGTTACCCAGTGCCGCCTGCCTAGTGACTATCCCACCTAAATTCTTTGCAAGGATTTATAGTTTCTTTTTGGATTTTTGGCTATTTGAACATAAAAGTTATTATATAATTTGCCATGGGTCCCAATAAAGCCAGTGGTAAGGTTTAAGGCAAGAAAACACATGTGAGAATGTCCATAGAGGAAACACAAGAGATCATTCATAAACATGAAAATGGTACAAGTGTTGTTGAACTAGCTAGGCAGTATAACAAATCTTCAGGGGAGGAGGCAATAGAGGATGTCTCTTCTTCATTAATTAAGAAAATCTGTGCAGTATGGGAAGAACTGCAAGTTTTTGATGAAAAGAATCACTCAGATAAAGCTTTAGCAGGCCATTGCATTGATCTTATTAATGACAATGTGATGTCTCACTACAGACAAGTGTTACAAAGAAGGGAAAAACAGTCTTCAAGAAATACAATTAGAAAATAATCATGCAGTGAGCCAGAAGCAGGTCCTAGTGGTATGCAGGCAAAACATGCCAGTGTGTGGCACGTTTTGCCACACTCAAACCCCAGAGAAGTCCTCACTTTTCCCCCGGTTCAGATGTTGCTCCAGGTCTTGGCTCACATGGAGCCTTACCAGGGGAGAGTTGTCCTTCTGGCTTCTTGGTGGCCGACTCAGCCTTCATTCCCCGCGCTTCTTTCTCGGTGTCTGAACCCGAGGCTCTTCCCGCGACTCCGCCTCTTTCAACAGATCAGTCCGGCCCGGTATGTGGCTGGTTCGCTCTTCTCCTCGAGTCTTCACGTCCGGTCTTTCTGACTCGAGTCTATCATCACTTGTATGGTGTGCAGGTGTCTTCGTTGGTGGTTTCCAACCTGCGTGCTTTGTCTCAGCGGCAGTACGAAGTTTCATGGCAGCCCTTTCATTATTTCCTATCTCTTCATAGGTGTACATTGGTCTCTGATAGAGTTATCTTGTCCTTCCTTTCGTGGATGTTTCAGGACCGTCTTCTTATGCCAAATACTGTCGTCTCGTATCATGCGGCGTTGGTGGAGCCACTGCAGCTTGCGTTCGATATTGATGTTACTTCTGCTCCATTCCGCAAGCTGTCTCGTGCATTGTTTCACCTCCGGCCTGCTCAAGCGCCGCCTGAGCCTTCCTGGTTGTTAGACCGGGTGCTCTCTTTTCTCTCTTCTCCTGGGTTTGTAGTGACCCCTTCGGATTGTTTTTCGAAGGGTCTTTTCCTGTTGGCATTGGCCTCTTGTGGTCGGGTCGGGGAGCTTCATGCTCTCCTCCGGCGCAGGGGTTTCTGCTCTTTTGGTCCTGGTGGTAGGTTTGTTCCTTTGCAGCTGTCTCCTCCTTCAATGGCAAAGAATGAGTCTGCTGCTTTCCAGAGGGGTCCTTGGGTTCTTGATGTTTGGTTGGTCAGGCCGGGGGGTAATTACCTAAGTGTAATTACCTAAGTGTAGTTACAGGATGAGATAATTATGCTCGTGTTGTCCCGTCTTCCCAGCACTCTTTGTCATATAACGCTTTGAAACTACTTACGGTCTTGGCCTCCACCACCTTCTCACCTAACTTGTTCCAACCGTCTACCACTCTGTTTGCGAAAGTGAATTTTCTTATATTTCTTCAGCATCTGTGTTTAGCTAGTTTATATCTATGACTTCTTCTTCTTAAAGTTCCAGATCTCAGGAAATCTTCCCTATCGATTTTATCAATTCCTGTTATTATTTTGTATGTAGTGATCATATCACCTCTTTTTCTTCTGTCTTCCAGTTTTGGCATATTTAATGCCTCTAACCTCTCTTCGTAGCTCTTGCCCTTCAGTTCTGGGAGCCACTTAGTAGCATGTCTTTGCACCTTTTCCAGTTTGTTGATGTGCTTCTTAAGATATGGGCACCACACAACTGCTGCATATTCTAGCTTTGGCCTAACAAAAGTCATGAACAATTTCTTTAATATATCGCCATCCATGTATTTAAAAGCAATTCTGAAGTTAGAAAGTGTGGCATAGGCTCCTCGCACAATATTCTTTATGTGATCCTCAGGTGATAGTTTTCTATCTAGAACCACCCCTAGATCTCTTTCTTTATCAGAATTCCTTAAAGATTTCTCACATAATATATAGGTTGTATGGGGTCTATGTTCTCCTATTCCACATTCCATAACATGGCATTTATTAACATTAAATTCCATTTGCCAAGTGGTGCTCCTTATACATATTGCATCATGTGTTGTGTCCAGTTGCGGCTCTCCGCCGTTATCTGTGTGCCGCAGCTTCAGTGGCCGGGGACGCGCTTTGGGTTGACCCGGTTTCCCTCCTTCCTTATTCTATATCCTCTTGCCCTCAACATTTGTAAGTTTGCTGCTTTGGCTGCTGTCTATGGTAACATAGCTTGGGTTGACATTCGGGCACGGGGTTTTTGCAGGTCAAACAGGGTCCTGGCCGCTCGCTACCTTGTCAGTGTTCCGGGGCCTCGTAGGGCCTGTGTCGCATCAACTCAACTTAGAGTTGAGGAGCGAGGGCCGACTGCCTCCCGTGTAAGTCCCCGTTTTTGTTTTTGTCTTTGGGTAGTCATCTCCGGTTAGCCGATGGGGCTCCCCCCAGAAAACCAGCGTTGAATGTAATGAAACGCCAATTTCTGGGTGAGACCTGGAGGTTCCCCCAGCAACCCTGCCTCCCAACGGTTGGCGGTTTTTCGCGTTTTTGACATCTAGTCTTAAGAACTGGAGGGAGGGTAGCCGGCGTGAATGTCTGGGGCTTCCCCTTCCCCCTCCCGGGGAGGGAGTGGGGTGTGCGCAGACAGCGGCATCATGCTAGTTTACTTGTTTTCATTTGGGGAGTTCTGTCCACTCGTTCGGCTCTTTTTAGCAATATTTTCATCTAAATAGGGGTTTGTTTTTAGGTGCATACCTTTCTGAGTGTCTGGCCCTGTGGATGGCAGACATAGAATGCTTCCAACCACACGGGGGTTTCTATAGGCCATTGCTCCTAGTGCCTCTCTGAGGGGGGCCAGGTTCTGGCTTGTGGTCCCCGGTAGGCCTAGAACTCCATTCACATTGATGCCAGAAATCTAATATATCCATATGAGCCTGGATAGCTCTGGGAAGCCTCCGGGTCTCACCCAGAAAATGGTGTTTCATTACATTCAACGATGTTTTTTTTTATTTTATGTTTATCTTTTTCAGTCAAGGTGCCAATATTAAAATCAATACTTTGAATACTGTATTGGCAATCAAAGTTTTACAACCAAAACTCAAGAGTTTCTAGACTTACATTTGTACAGATATACAGCTGGTCTAGTTCCATTATGTGGATTGAAAATATTGATTAATCTTGAGGGTTGAAACATCCTCATAAATACAAATGGCTATAACTTCTTTTTACATAAATTTTGAGTGTTCCTCATAACAATATGAACTTAATATTTGAAAGATTACTTTTGAATGCACTATGAATCACTCTTCTAACAGTTAGGAGTCACCACAGAAGAATTTTAAACAACAATGTTCTTGCAAATCCCCAAAATAGGGGCAGGCCATAACTTTTGAACCAAAAGTCAGATTTATCAGAAACTTGAATTGTTGTGTTTTTGTGTAAAGACAAAGATATAGATGTACTTCCTGGAAACTTGAAAGGGGTGTAGTGCTAATTTCACTTTGTTTGTATGGTCTGTTATGGAATAGCCCGATACTGTAAATGTGTTTCCCTGCATTTCAAATGTTTTAATTTAAAACTGCAAAAGCAGCTCTCCCTCTCGATCTCAATCTCTCAGTTATAACCACTGTATTGTGTACATTACCTATAATGCTGTATTGTAAACAAAGAACTATAGTTTAACAAAAAGAAGTTTTGTTTCATAAGCTTTATGCAAATTCAGACTTATTTAGTATTGTACAGTACAATATATATCCATCTTTTCTTTTAATATCTATACTTTACTGTTTATTTTTGTTAGGGAATTGTAATGTGTTTTTTTTTTTTTTTACCAGCAGTGGTGAGCCAGGAGTATCAGAAGTTGAGACTCTTCACACTGGGCTGCTAAACAAGTTGGAAATGCTTTTACCTAAGTTCTCCTCTGCTCAGGAGGAGCTTGAAAATGCACGTAAAGAAGTTATCAAGCTCAGGGAATTGTGTAACAAACACAGTCTTAAACCAGGTATGGTAAATACTTGAGTAACATTGTCTGTACATATTCTATTTCATAAGATATTTTTCACTGCTGTGTGCTGTTAAATTACTAGACTGATTCTAGTAAAGTATTATGAAAGTACCTGGGAGCATATTACCTGCTCATGCACTTGTAAATTTTTCTGATGCTATCATAGACCTGAAAGTTGGAACAATTGTCATAAAGTGAATTTGGTCATCTTGATGCACGATTGAATGTAAAATTATTTAATAGTCAATGTCTAAACTAGTATGGTCTTAACTATGGGCCCTAAGAAATGCTGTAAGGTAAATTGTGAATGTAGGAAATGTTAGATGTATCTTGAGTCCATACTCGCACTAATTGTAATCTCTTACCTGAGTAAAAGATTACAATTATTCCACACCTACACTTGAAGAAATAATTCATGAACAAAGGCCATCCTTTTGCCTAAAGGGAATCACCCATCCAGTTAATACAATAATTTTTCTGGGGGAGCCCCATCAGCTCCCTGAGCTTATCCAGGCTGATATGCTAATGTCAGACTTTGGCATCGGTCATGTGTATGGAGTTCTATGGGCCTACCAGGGACCATGAGCCAGAATCTGACCCCTCAGAGAGGCAAGGGGAGCAATGGCCTATAGAAACCCCCGTGTGGTGGAAGTATTCTATGTCTGCCATCTTGAGGTTATCTTGAGATGATTTCGGGGCTTTTTAGTGTCCCCGCGGCCCGGTCCTCGACCAGGCCTCCACCCCCAGGAAGCAGCCCGTGACAGCTGACTAACACCCAGGTACCTATTTTACTGCTAGGTAACAGGGGCATAGGGTGAAAGAAACTCTGCCCATTGTTTCTCGCCGGCGCCCGGGATCGACCCCGGGACCACAGGATCACAAGTCCAGCGTGCTGTCCGCTCGGCCGACCGCCATCGACTGGATCAGGCACCCAGAAAGGTAAGCGTCCCAAAACAAACCCCTAATCTGGTTAAAATTGCTACCAAAAGCCGAATTAGTGGATAGAACTCCCCAAACAAAAACGAGCAAACTAGTATGACATCACAGGTCGCCGCGCCGCTGTCTGCGCAGCTCCCCCCTCCCCGGGAGGGGGAAGGGGGAGCCCCAGACCCCCCACGCCAGCTATCCACACCCCAGTTCTTCGGCTGATGCTAGTGGCTTGGGTCGTGTGCTCCAGCTCCAGTGGTTGTTTCAGCACTGTACCTAGAGCACTGTGCTAAACTCTCTATATAAACAATTGTCTCAACCGTAAAAATTAAGATACTATACCTTAACCCTTAAACTGCGCAACCCACTTGCAGGCCCTCGTCTGGTTTGCGCAATACGCCTCCGAGTATTTATATTTTTCACGTTTCCATTCAAAACTCCCGCGGCTACATGGGATTCACATCAGCTTCCTCAGGGCTCTTGTAAACAGACGCCATCTTTAAAAAAAATCATGGGCCACATTCCCGGGTGTGAGAGCCTCAGTACTGAGTGAGCAACCAAGGCTGGTGCACACAGCATGAGCTCACAGCACAGCTGTTCAGCTTGTGACCACAGCATCGCTTAATAATGTCAAAATATATATATATATAACTTGTATTATTTAGCCATGATAGTATTACAGAAGAGCCTGAGTGTGCCTGACTGTGTACAATGTTCAAATATCAGTGATTTAATGTTGTTCATGATGTTCACAGCACTAGCCACAGCACCACAGCATTATTTCATCCATGTAGGAATCTTCAAACGACTTCCTAGGTTCCTTACAAAATAAACTTCCTATGGCTTCCTATGGCCAATGTATGGCTTCATGAGCCTACTGGGCTCTGTCGTGTCTCCACTTGATGCTGTGTGTGTGGGGTCAGCCTCCACCACATCCCTTCCTCATGCGTTCCATTTGTCTCCTACTCTGACACTGGATTTTTTTTTTTTTTTCCTCCATTTCTATTGCTCATTGGGCATCCGTTCTACCTGTGTCCCCTGGCACGTGTACCCCTTGTGCTCCTTGGTCAGTGTTTCTCTTCCCTCTCATTCTTCTGAGGGTCTTGCTTGTGGTGGTGGTGTCCCCTCTGGTTCTTCTGTCTCCCAGTGACGTGCGGTTTCATTCCCATTGTCTCTCGTCTTCGCTCGTGCCCCTCGGTTCAGGTACTGGTCTGGTGGCAAACCTTGCGTTTTTTCCGTTTCGTCCTGTGTTGGGACATGACCAATGACTGAATTGTTGGCGGGCCTTTCATTCCCATTTGCTGCCTGCCTTCTTCTTTCCTCACTTTCCTTTTATCCTACACATTGTGTGTTTTGTTTCTGCCTTTTGGCTCTCCTATTGCCAGGTTTGGATTTCTGATTCCTGGTTTTCCCTGCCTGTTGGCATTTTCAGAGTCTCTATCAGGCCCCATTGTTTCCGGTCTCCTGGCGAGCTCGCTGGCGTTGGAAAGTTTTCTGTCCGGCAGATGTTCCATCTCCTCCTTTGCCAGCTCGGGTTTCCAGCTCTGCTTGCTTGGTCGCACCCGGGGTCTTCCCGCGGCTCCACCTCTTCCTCGGCTCGTTTGGTCCTTGACGGGGCTGGTTCGGCTCTGCCTCGAGTCTCTCACCTTCTGTTGGTGATCAGGTGGCTTCGTTGATGGTGTCCCACCTGCATGCTTCTTGGCGGCAGTGTGGGTTTTTTTGGCGGGCCTTCCTTTATCCTTCTGTCCCTTCTTGGGTAGCTGTGTTTTGTGGGCGTGATTCTTGTCCTTCTCTTGTGGAGGTTCGGGGCCATCATTTTGCGGCATACTGTCGCCTCGTATCATGCGTCACTGGCGGGGCCGCTTCAGCTTGTGTTCAGTGTTCATGTTTCTTCTGCGTCGTTTTTGCAAGCTGTCTCGAGTGTTGTTTCACCCCGGCCTGCTCATGGGCTGTCTGAGCCGTCCTGGTCATTTCTTTCTTCTCCTCGGTTTGTTGTGGCCCCTTCGGTTCCGATTTGTTTCTCGGGGGCTCTTTCCTGTTGGCATTAGCCTCTGGGGGTCGGGTCGGGGAGCTTCATGCTCTCCTCCGGCGCAGGGATTCTGTTCCTTTGATCCTGCCGGTCGTTTTGTTCGCGCCTCGATTTGTGTCTACAGGTGTGCTTTGGGTTGATCCGATTTCCCTTCTTCCCTGTTCGCGAGTTCGGGTCTCCCGGGTCGTTCGCAGGGCTATTAAGTCATGCCAGCCTGCGGTCTCTCCCCGTGCCCATGACGTTTGCCAGTTTGCGGCTCTTGCCGCCGGTTTTGGCAATATGTCCAGGGTTGCGTGCGGGCACAGGAATTTTGGCGGTCGAACGGGGTCCTGGCTGCTCATTATCTTCTATTCGTTCCTGGACCTAGTCGGGCCTGTGTCGCTTTGGGTTGGCAGTTGCAGCCAGTTGTCTCGATTTCGGGTTGAGGAGTGTGCGGCGACCACCTCCCGGGTAAGTCCCTCTACTTTCCTCTGTGGGTAATAAACTCCAAGAAGCCGACGGGGCTCCCCAGAAAACCAGCGTTGAATGTAATGAAACGCCGTTTTCTGGGCGAGACCCAGAGGCTACCCCGGCATCCCTCCCTCCCTCCCTCCGGTCGGTGGTTTTATCGCGTGTTTTGACATCCAGCCTCAGAACTGGGGTGTGGATAGCCGGCGTGGGGGGTCTGGGGCTCCCCCCTTCCCCCTCCCGGGGAGGGGGGAGCTGCGCAGACAGCAGCGACGTGTGACGTCATACTAGTTTGCTCGTCTTTGTTTGGGGAGTTCTATCCACTAGCTCGGCTTTTGGTAGCAATTTTAACCAGAATAGGGGGTTGGTTTTGGGATGCTTACCTTTCTGGGTGCCTGATCTTGTCAATGGCAGACATAGAATGCTTCCAACCACACAAGGGTTTCTATAGGCCATTGCTTCCCTTGCCTCTCTGAGGGGGTCAGGTTCTGGCTTGTAGTCCCTGGTAGGCCCTTAGAACTCCATACACATGACTGATGCCAAAGTCTGACATTAACATATCAGCCTGGATAAGCTCCAGGGAGCCTCCGGGTCTTGCCCAGAAAATGGAGTTTCATTACATTCAACACGGTTTTTTTTTTTTTTATCACTGACCACACTCAAACATTTTCAGAAATATGAACTTGACAGGAAATACAGTTTAAGAATGAATGATGTGTATAATAGTGAAGTAGGTCTATAAGATAAAATAAAACAATTAGCCAGCATGGAACCACTACTCCTCCCCTCCCCCTCCCTTTTCCATCCAGCTGAATATTTGAAATTATGGAATTATTGTCAGACACACACACACACACACACACACTATCTTCAAAAGAAGATAGAGAGAAGCTGAAACTGAACCTCGCCGAGGCAAAACATTTAAATGAGAGCAGGAATGAAGAAGAAATAAATTCTTTTTTCTACAAAGTGATAGGGGTAGGCAAACCAGTAAAGTGGTACATAAAGGCAAACCAACAAAATCAATAGAGAGAGGGGGAGTGAAGAATAAGGAGAGGGGGAACAAGTTCCTGAAGATTGCATACACCAACATAGATGGAGTGAGATCGAAGATACTGGAGTTAAGTGATGTAATACAGCTGCAGACACCAGACATTGTTGCACTCACGGAGACAAAACTTGAAGATGTAATTTTAAATGAGGTCATATTCCCAAGGGGCTACTCAATTTGGAGACGGGACAGAAAAATTAGGAAAGGCGGTGGCGTTGCTGTGCTGGTAAAAGAACACCTAAAGGTGAAGGAAATAATGACTGCCAATCCACAAGAAGTTGACATAATAGCACTAGAGATCTGCTATGAGGATGATAAACTAATGATGATAAATGCATATAGTCCACCGCCAAGCAGCACATGGTCAAAGGAGGAGCTAGATAGTAAACGTGAAGGTCTTATAACAATAATGAGAGAGATTATAGCGAGAGCGGATAACGATAAATCACGACTGTTGATAGTTGGTGACTAACTTGAAATCCATAGACTGGGAAGCATATGAAGCTAAAACAGAAGATTTTTGGACCTGTAAATTTGTAGACCTCATCCTGGAAACATTCTTGTATCAACATGTTAAACAAGCTACGAGGATGAGGGAAGGGGACGTTCCCTCCATGCTAGATTTGATATTTACCAGGAAGGAGGAAGAGATATTTGACATTCAGTACCTTCCTCCCTTGGGTAAAAGTGACCATGTCTTTTTGGGAATAAAGTATGCAATGCGTTATAAGCTGGAAGAAAATAAGGAGGTTGAAGCAGTTGAAAAACCAGACTTCAGGAGAGGACATTATGGTGACCTTAGAAATTTTTTTAGTGAGTATAATTGGACAGACTTGATGCTAGGCAAGGAAGTGAATGAGATGTATGGCAAGTTTTGTGAAATATATGATAAAGGCACAAAAAAATTTATACCAAAACAGAGATGCAGAACTAGGAAACAGGATTGGTTCAATAGAAATTGCGAGAGGGCTAGAGACCGAAAGACACAAAAATGGAATCAATACAGGAAGAGGCCGAACCCCCAAACATACCAGCGATACAAAGATGCGAGAAACAACTACACGGCAGTGAGGAGAGAGGCAGAAAGAAATTTTGAAAAAGGGATTGCGGACAAATGTAAAACAGAACCAGGTCTATTCTATAAATTCATAAACAACAAATTGCAGGTAAAGGATAATATTCAGAGGTTGAAAATGGGAAATAGATTCACGGAAGATGAAAAGGAAATGTGTGAAACACTAAACGAAAAGTTCCAAAGTGTGTTTGTACAAAATGAAATCTTTAGGGAACCAGATACAATAAGAATTCCAGAGAACAACATAGAACACATAGAGGTGTCTAGAGACGAAGTGGAAAAAATGCTCAAGGAGCTCGGTAAGAACAAAGCAGCTGGCCCAGATGGCGTTTCACCATGGGTTCTGAGAGAATGTGCATCTGAGCTCAGCATTCCACTTCACCTGATCTTTCAGGCATCCCTGTGTACAGGAATCGTAGCAGACGGGTGGAAACAGGCTAACATAGTTCCAATCTACAAAAGTGGCAGCAGGGAAGACCCCCTCAATTATAGACCTGTATCATTGACAAGTGTAATAGTGAAAGTATTGGAAAAACTAATCAAAACTAAATGGGTAGAACACCTAGAGAGAAATGATATAATATCAGACAGACAGTATGGTTTTCGATCTGGAAGATCCTGTGTATTGAATTTACTCAGTTTCTATGATCGAGCCACAGAGATATTACAGGGAAGAGATGGCTGGGTTGACTGCATCTATCTGGACCTAAAAAAGGCTTTCGACAGAGTTCCACATAAGAGGTTGTTCTGGAAACTGGAAAATATTGGAGGGGTGACAGGTAAGCTTCTATCATGGATGAAAAATTTTCTGACTGATAGAAAAATGAGGGCAGTAATCAGAGGCAATGTATCGGAATGGAGAAATGTCACAAGTGGAGTACCACAGGGTTCAGTTCTTGCACCAGTGATGTTTATTGTGTACATAAATGATCTACCAGTTGGTATACAGAATTATATGAACATGTTTGCTGATGATGCTAAGATAATAAGAAGGATAAGAAATTTAGATGATTGTCATGCCCTCCAAGAAGACCTGGACAAAATAAGTATATGGAGCACCACTTGGCAAATGGAATTTAATGTTAATAAATGTCATGCTATGGAATGTGGAATAGGAGAACATAGACCCCACACAACCTATATATTATGTGAGAAATCTTTAAAGAATTCTGATAAAGAAAGAGATCTAGGAGTGGTTCTAGATAGAAAACTATCACCTGAGGACCACATAAAGAATATTGTGCACGGAGCCTATGCAATGCTTTCTAACTTCAGAATTGCATTTAAATACATGGATGGCGATATACTAAAGAAATTGTTCATGACTTTTGTTAGGCCAAAGCTAGAATATGCAGCTGTTGTGTGGTGCCCATATCTTAAGAAGCACATCAACAAACTGGAAAAGGTGCAAAGACATGCTACTAAGTGGCTCCCAGAACTGAAGGGCAAGAGCTACGAGGAGAGGTTAGAAGCATTAAATATGCCAAAACTAGAAGACAGAAGAAAAAGAGGTGATATGATCACTACGTACAAAATAGTAACAGGAATTGATAAAATGGACAGGGAAGACTTCCTGAGACCTGGAACTTCAAGAACAAGAGGTCATAGATTTAAACTAGCTAAACACAGATGCCGAAGAAATATAAGAAAATTCACCTTCGCAAATAGAGTGGTAGACGGTTGGAACAAGTTAAGTGAGAAGGTGGTGGAGGCCAAGACCGTCAGTAGTTTCAAAGCGTTATATGACAAAGAGTGCTGGGAAGACGGGACACCACGAGCGTAGCTCTCATCCTGTAACTACACTTAGGTAATTACACACACACACACACACACACACACACACACTTTTTGGAGTTTGGGAGGTGAAGCTGGAGGAGGCAGAAGTCACACTGCAGCAAGCTCCTGGAAATATCGAATTACCTAAGTATTGGGAACAGGTTGAGGGCTACAGTGGTGTCCCAGGTTACATAAAGGTTCAGGGAAGAGTAAAAGCAAATAAAATACAATAAACAAGTAAAACTGAGTGAAAATAGCCGAGTGGAAAAGTTTGTTTTGGTCTAGAACAAAATCAAAGATGGCCGCCGCCACCACCCCCACTGAGAAGGTAGACACACCATCAGATGATGGTTTCAAAGGATTCTCAACACAAGATATAAGGAAAGGAGGTGTTCTTGGCAGGTTAGAGATAATTGAGGACATGCAAAAGAAGTATGAAGAAAAAGTGCTTAAATTAGAAGAGGACAATGGAACTCTTTGGAGTGAGCTTTGCACTCTAAAAGGGAGTATGCTTCAACAAGGTAAGATTATTACTGCATTAACAGACAAGGTAACAAATCAGGAGGAGCAAATCAAGGAACTAGTGAAAGAAAATGAGGCATGGAAAGTGAAGTGTGGTGACTTTGAAGAAATAAACAATAAGATAGACTCATATGGTGAACAACTCCAAGCAAGCCTAAGGGCTAACATAGAGTTAGGTAAGGATCTCCAACTGGAAACTTCACTGTCAACTCACATAGAGGAGGTGAATAAAGAACTAGAAAAGTATAAAGAAGAAATAAAAGCGACATATGCTGAAGTTGTAAAAGAGAAAGAGACTATCAAAGAAGTGTGTTCGGAAGTCAAAACCAGAAATGACCAACAAGAAGCAGAAATTAGGCAAGCAATTAGGAAAGAACTGGTTACCAACAGTAAACTGGTACAAAACACTGCAGATAGAACTAAGTCCATAATCATTTTTGGATGTTTAGAGAAGGAAATTTCATCTAGGGTGGACCGAGCGGCAGAAGAGATGAAAATCATAGAGAAAATAGTAGGTTTAGGAGAAGGCTCAAAGGAAAATGTCAGTGATTTTAGAAGAATAGGAAAATATGAGAAAGAAAAGAACCGCCCCTTAAGGGTGACGTTTAATGGTGTGAAAAACATGATGGAAGTGCTAAGAAATGCCAGGAAACTGCAGAGTGATGAGGTTGGCAAATTTTGGTCAATAAGACAAGACCTCTCCAAGGAAGACAGAGAAAAGCTGAAAATGAACTTAATTGAGGCAAAACGTCTAAATGGGGATAGAAATGAAGAAGACAGAAATTCTTTTTTTTACAAAGTGACAGGGACTGGAAAGCTTGTGAAATGGTACATAAAAACAAAGCAACAAGATCAGTAGTGGAAGGGGGAGTAAAGAGCAAAGGAAAAGGGAACATGTTCCTGAAAATTGTATATACCAACATAGATGGAGTGAGGTCAAAAACTTTGGAGTTGCAAGATATAATCCAGCTTAGGGTCCCAGATATTGTTGCATTATCAGAAACGAAACTTGAAGGAAATATAATAAATGAAGTCATATTCCCAAGAGGCTACTCAGTTTGGAGACGTGACAGGAAAACTAGGAAGGGAGGAGGAGTGGCTGTACTGGTGAAAAAACACCTGAAGGTAAAAGAGTTAATATTTGAAAACCCTCGAGATATTGACATAATGGCATTGCAGGTCTGGAATCAGGATGATAACCTGATAATTGTAAATACCTACAGCCCACCAGCAAGCAACACGTGGACAAAGGAAGAACTGGATGACAAACGAGAGGGCCTCATAATGGTCATGAGAGATATTATTGTACAAGCAGATAAAGATAAATCACGACTGTTGATACTGGGGGACTTCAACTTTAGAGCAATAGACTGGGAGGCCTATGAAGCAAGAACGGAGGACTTTTGGACATGCAGATTTGTGAACCTCATTCTGGAGACATTCTTGTATCAACACATAAAGCAAGCCACAAGAATGAGGGAAGGAGATGTACCGTCAGTACTGGATCTAGTATTCACCAGGAAAGAAGAAGAGATTTTTGACATCCAGTACCTTCCTCCCTTGGGAAAGAGTGATCACGTCCTGTTAGACATTAAATATGCTTTAAGATATCATCTAGAAGAAAATGGGGACATTGAAACAGTTGATAAACTCGATTTAAAGAGAGGCAACTATGGGGAACTTCGAAATTTTTTTAATGAGTGTAATTGGACAGAATTGTTGCTAGGCAGGGAAGTAAATGAAATGTATGCCAAATTTTTAAAACTATACGAGGAAGGCACACAAACATTCATACCAAAACAGAGATGCAGGACCAGAAAACAGGATTGGTTCGACAGAAATTGTGAGAGGGCAAGAGACCAAAAGACACAAAAATGGAATCAGTATAGGAAGAGGCCAAACCCCCAAACATACCAGCGATACAAAGATGCGAGAAACAACTATACAGCAGTAAGGAGAGAGGCAGAAAGAAATTTTGAAAAAGGGATAGCAGATAAATGTAAAACAGAACCGGGCCTATTCTACAAATTCATAAACAACAAATTGCAGGTAAAGGATAATATCCAGAGGTTGAAAATGGGAAACAGATTCACGGAAAATGAAAAGGAAATGTGTGAAACATTAAATGAAAAGTTCCAAAGTGTGTTTGTACAAAATGAAATCTTCAGAGAACCAGACAAAATAAGAATTCCAGAGAACAACATAGAGCGGATAGAGGTGTCTAGAGATGAAGTGGAAAATATGCTAAAGGAGCTCGGGAGGAACAAAGCAGCTGGCCCAGATGGCGTTTCACCATGGGTTTTGAGAGAATGTGCATCTGAGCTCAGCATTCCACTTCACCTGATCTTTCAGGCATCCCTGTGTACAGGAATCGTAGCAGACGTGTGGAAACAGGCTAACATAGTTCCAATCTACAAAAGTGGCAGCAGGGAAGACCCCCTCAATTATAGACCTGTATCATTGACAAGTGTAATAGTGAAAGTATTGGAAAAGCTAATCAAAACTAAATGGGTAGAACACCTGGAGAGAAATGATATAATATCAGACAGACAGTATGGTTTTCGATCAGGAAGATCCTGTGTATCGAATTTACTCAGTTTCTATGATCGGGCCACAGAGATATTACAGGAAAGAGATGGCTGGGTTGACTGCATCTATCTGGACCTAAAAAAGGCTTTCGACAGAGTTCCACATAAGAGGTTGTTCTGGAAACTGGAAAATATTGGAGGGGTGACAGGTAAGCTTCTATCATGGATGAAAAATTTTCTGACTGATAGAAAAATGAGGGCAGTAATCAGAGGCAATGTATCGGAATGGAGAAATGTCACAAGTGGAGTACCACAGGGTTCAGTTCTTGCACCAGTGATGTTTATTGTGTACATAAATGATCTACCAGTTGGTATACAGAATTATATGAACATGTTTGCTGATGATGCTAAGATAATAGGAAGGATAAGAAATTTAGATGATTGTCATGCCCTTCAAGAAGACCTGGACAAAATAAGTATATGGAGCACCACCTGGCAAATGGAATTTAATGTTAATAAATGTCATGTTATGGAATGTGGAATAGGAGAACATAGACCCCATACAACCTATATATTATGTGAGAAATCTTTAAAGAATTCTGATAAAGAAAAAGATCTAGGGGTGGTTCTAGATAGAAAACTATCACCTGAGGACCACATAAAGAATATTGTGCAAGGAGCCTATGCGATGCTTTCTAACTTCAGAATTGCATTTAAATACATGGATGGCGATATACTAAAGAAATTGTTCATGACTTTTGTTAGGCCAAAGCTAGAATATGCAGTTGTTGTGTGGTGCCCATATCTTAAGAAGCACATCAACAAGCTGGAAAAGGTGCAAAGACATGCTACTAAGTGGCTCCCAGAACTGAAGGGCAAGAGCTACGAGGAGAGGTTGGAAGCATTAAACATGCCAAAACTAGAAGACAGAAGAAAAAGAGGTGATATGATCACTACGTACAAAATAGTAACAGGAATTGATAAAATCGACAGGGAAGGATTCCTGAGACCTGGCACTTCAAGAACAAGAGGTCATAGATTTAAACTAGCTAAACACAGATGCCGAAGAAATATAAGAAAATTCACCTTCGCAAATAGAGTTGTAGACGGTTGGAACAAGTTAAGTGAGAAGGTGGTGGAGGCCAAGACCGTCAGTAGTTTCAAAGCGTTATATGACAAAGAGTGCTGGGAAGACGGGACACCACGAGCGTAGCTCTCATCCTGTAACTACACTTAGGTAATTACACTTAGGTAATTACACACACACACACACACACATGGCTTATCTGCAATTATCTTCAATCCTATTAAAATAAAGTTGATGTTTTATGAACTATCTATCGGTGATTTTGATCCAAGCTGGGGTGTGAATCTGTTGATGTAAAATGCTGTGAGGTGTGCAAATATCTATGATATCATGTATAACTAGTTTATATTAGTTACCTTCCAAATTATCTTCTCATCATTTTAATTTTATGCTAATGCATATGTTTTTCCTATATAATGGTCACCACTCTAATTGGATGTTATAATTTTTCTATGGTATTCTCTTGTTCACTCCTCTCACAACTCTTGTAATTTATATAAATCAGTGACAAATAAAACTTCTAAATCTGATTCTAGATTACAGTGTACAGTATATAATTATAAAGATTATTACATGTTATGATATTATTATGACTGACATTTAAATTACTGAAATTTTTGTCAACTAACTAAATTATAAATGTACAACCATTTATGAATAAAGTTTTTAATGTGTGCAAACATTCTTTATTTTTTAAAGATGAGAAAGTATAAATTTAAATGAAACTTTCATATTGAGATTAATAGAAAGATTATTAAATTTCCGCTCTGTAGTAAAGTGGAATCAGAATGAAGATTGCCATGTTTCAGCAAGTGTTTGAAGGAAAAAATTTATTCCAGATTTTGTAATAGAATCCAATAAAATACAATAATGGTATGTTTAAATTCAAGAAAAGTGATTGTAGTAGAATTACAAAGCAGTAAAATGCCAAATTTTATGCAGTCTGAGACTAAAAGTAAGGTGCTAATTATGGTGGAACATTTATGTCTAAAGCAGTCCCTCAGATCTGCCTTGATCCTGGAACCACTGGAACCAGTGGATAATTGCCACTCACTAGTCTCTTGTGACCTTCCTTAACCTGATAAGGCTTTGCAAATAGTCTGAACTCAAGCCATCACTCAGGAATCAAATGCTAGTTAGCAACACAGGGAACCCTAATTAGTGTCCCAAAACTATTGTTGCAGAGGCAGTACCCTACATGTAAATAAGGTGGTGAGGAGCAGACACCATGTTTCAAGTCTAGCCATGCCAAGCATGGAATCTCTACAAGACAGGATAAAAGAATGAGAGGATTTGAGAGTCCGGCTCAGGAAGTAGTGTTTCAAAATGCTCGGCACCCTATTTCTGAGCCGAGGCTCCTTGTATGCTCTCATGAGCCATTTCCCCATGTTTAACCCTTAAATGGCACATAGCTATATACCATTTGACACCCACAGTCGCATACCAAAAAAAAAAAAAAAAAAAAATTATTTTTTTCTTCCTAACCTGTTAATTTGTGTTCACTGATCACGGGAAAAATAATAAAAAAATCGTAAGTGGCATATATTGCCCGCTATAGGGCAGGGAATTCTGGCAAAAATCAGGCGCTGACTGAGCGTGCGTCCCAGGCGGTCTGTTGATCGCTAGCTGTCAGGCCAGAGTTTCCACAAAGAGATAATTACCTAATTATTTCAATGTCTCTGATTGATTTTTCGTAGTTTTTTTGCTGTAATATTATTCAATAGTGTGTAGTGTGATATATTTATATAATAAAATGAGTGAATCATCGCTGTACTCAAAAATATGGTGTGCATATTGTTGATTCAATTATGTTCATCAAACAGTGAACAAATACTTTGTCGGTTATTACACTATATACACAGGTTATATATAAGTATCTGCATGTTTTGTTCACCATAACGAACCACTAAGTTGGTATGCTGAGTGGCAGTGACAGTGGCAGGCAGTGACTGGCTGCCACTGGCTGCCACTCCCTCACCTCACCTCACCTGACTTGCCACCATTCTCCACCCACTCCATTCTCCATACTGTTTTTGCTTTTATATACAGACGTTATATATAAGTATTTACATGTTTTGTTCACCATAACTGTACATCTAAGCTTGTATGGTGAGTAAAGACGTAGCTACTCACACAGTCAGCTGATGGCTGCCGCCCTCAAGGCCAGACGCACTAATATTTCTCCTACAACAATACTGTGTGGTGTTATTATGCTATATACACATTATATATAAATATCTACCTGTTTTATTCACCATCACAGTCAGGGGTCTTCTGTAATAATATCATCGCTACATAATAGCATGAACAAGTATATTATGGCATTTTTAGGCGATGCTGTGGTCACGAGCTGAAGAGCAGTGCTGTGAGTTCATGCTACGTGCGTCAGGCTTGGTAGCTGACTCAATACTGAGGCCCCTAACACTCGGGAGTTTGGCCTACGATTTTTTAAAAAAATGGCGTCTGTTTACAAGAGCCCTGATGAAGGTGTGGTGAACCCCGTGTATCTGCGGGCCATTTAAATCTTGCGTAGTACTCCAAAGCACCACATGATGCGATGAGCAATTTACTGCAAGTCGGTCAAAGCATCATATGATGCGATGCGCAATTGAAGGGTTAAACTAAAGATTAAAATATAAAGTATGAAAATGATATAGCACTTGCCCCCAGCTGGAGACTAGTAGAGCCAGTCCTTCATAATCTCAAGATAATACAGGGTTTACTGGTACATTTGCCAAAGTACCTCACCATCTCAGGCGGCGGAAAGTAGCACGAATGCAATGCAGCAACAATGTAGATGAGATACATTGGTAAGGTACCCTGCTACAAAGGTTCTGTTCAATCTTCAGAAAGCACAGATCCTCATGTCTGAGGAGGACACAGTAAAGAAAGTAAGTGGTGAGGTTAGCATATGTTTGGAGGTTATGTGATAAGGGTAAGCTTGTGGTTGACTTAACCTTATGTAGCACTTCCTAGACCAAATACAATTAATTCTTGGTCTAATTAAAAAATATTTAGGTCTAACACAGTACTGTATAAATATTGTATGTACTATATAGGGTATAGAATAGATTGTTAGGGCATTGTTTGTTTTTATTTTTTAATCATTAAAATTAAGTTTACACTTTCAATAGAAAAAAAAAAGTGGATTGTTACATGGGCACAACAATCCATATTTTGAACTAAAGCCTCTCAGTTGCTCTATGTACTGCCGTAAAATTTTAAAGGATGGATGGAGAAAATAAGTTTTGGTATAGTGTATTTGTTTTGTATGGATTTTGAGGTTTTCTTAAAAAAAAAATTAAGATATTTAAAATAACCTTGAAAACACTTGCATCTTAAAGTAGCTGGCTGTCCTTGCAATATCTTATTTCAGTCAACTGACCAGAAGTTACTCGGACAATAGAAGAAGTTGCTTAAATGCAGCCAAATGTAGTTAACTGTTGGTAAGTTACATTGAATATTATTTATCTGTTTTGGAGGGTTACTAAGTATGAATATGGCATGCCGTGGGATCATTCCGTATACTATTTTATACTGGAGCTTGTAGCTCACTGGTGGCATTTATTGGAACTAGTTTTAAATATATATTCCTCCACTGCCAACACAGAGAGAAATCTTAGCTGAAGGTATTTAAAAGAATGCATCTACTCTTGTAGCCCAACCAAAAGCCTGATTTTCTTGGCTATTATCTGATCAGTCAGGCTCTTGCTACTTGCAGCCTGTAAGCTAGTATACTGGATCACAGCCTGGATGGTCAGTTTTCTTTAAAATTGTGTTGTTTCTTTTTCAATTCATAGTATGTCCATGAAATGTTTTCCCTCTTTCTTTAAAGCATGGTAAATAATTTTGATCATTTATTGGTAATGAAATTTAATCAAAACTGTATTTAGTGCACCCTACCTTTTTCTTATATTTAACCTGCACCTTTGACTATATTTATGTTCTGTAAGTCATAAGTATAATCCTTATAATGTATTCCTAGAAGAGATAACATACACTTTTCATAGTTACATATTTATACCGTAGTATATTTTTATGTTTGCAGTACAGTACTTGTATGATATCTGGAGAATGCCTTCATGTTTGTTCTTCAAAATTAAAATATTTATGCATAATTGTGAATGGACAGTCTCTTACTATTATTATTAACTAAAGTAGCCCTGTTGTGGCAGATTTAAAAATAATTGCGGAGAGAATGTGAAGACCTTAAACAATTTATAGGAGACAAATAACTGTAACTTCACTGAAATAAACACTTGTATACTACTGCAACGGGAGGTTCCTAGGTATTTCACTTGCTGTTATTCCCAAAAGAAGTTATACACTACATAATTCTTTGTCGTTTTGATGTTAATAGTTTTAAATTTCTTCTTACTTACATTAATTGAAATTAATGTCCTCTGGTCAGTATTCCAGAATCTATGTTAAAGTATTAACCATTTTTATAAGTTTTATTGTTGTATAACTAACCATATTTGTTTTCAGCCATCTGGCCAATTGGTAAGTTCCTATAATTTCAGTATGCTTGTATAGATGGCTAACAAAATGTCAATCCTTTTTCCTCCAGACCATTATGTAACTTGATATCCATCCACCACTACCCACCATAACCAATAAGAGATTACACAAATTTTTGACAAATCACACTAGACACAACCCTGGTAATGGAACATTACTGTAGGCTAGGGAAATTTCAGAATGAACAGAATTGACCAGTAAAGGTGATCTTTAAGAACAGTTAGCCAGTAAAATACATAGTGGTAGAAAACAAATTTAAAGGACAGAAGGAAGTACCATCTATATATATATAAGAGCACAAGTATGTCTGTGAAATTGGAGTCAAACGCTTGGATGACAGCATCAGCGAACTTTACAGGGTGAATGGTTTGGCGGGTGCAGGGCGGACATGCTAGCCAGAGTTGGTCCTATTGGTCAAGATGGGGTCGAGCCCAATAGTGGCCTCCCCACCCCCCTGCATAATTAGTAAAAGGTGGATGGACAAGTCCCTAACTTTCTTCATTTGAAAAAATGAAGAAAGTTAGTAGTGAGTAGTAGTGAGTTCCCAGAGGTGCTGCGAGGTCCCTGTCTTTTGAGTTTGGGTCTTCCTCTCCTTACTAGATGGACGCATAATGAGGTTTTGGAGACTTCCTGGCTGGCAGACACTCCTTTATTCTTGCTTGGTGCGGCTTTTGTCAGTCCCATGCACTAGAGTGACATAAGATGATGACCATGTTTCAGGTGGGCTTTTCTTTTGCACCCCCTGTGCAGTGCAGGGATTAAACATGGACTTGAAGAATGACTGTGAGCAGTTATAGACGGCATAAATCGTCCAATAAAATAGTGTTCAACATTCTAATTAAGAAATCAAAGTAATATTATTAACTCGATACTGTATATCTATAAAGTACACTATTTGGATTTAATTTCTGCACCTTAAATAGATAGACTTGATAGAACGATGTCAGGTCTTCAATCGTCTCATGGCAAGGTAGGAGCAGCTAACGTAACTAAGCAGAGAATTGTGTTGGTCCAGATTGAATAGTACTGTCTTATTTCATTTTAATTATATTATAAACAAAAAACAAACTTCATAGTAATTTAATTTAATTAAAATTTAAGTGTTAAATGTGGAAATTATTTCCAAAACTTGTGGCGGAGAACTTTGGGCCCATCTGCATTTGGGTTCAGTGGTGCATTTCCTGGTATCTTATAGAGTTTTATTCTGACTGGCTTTAGGAGGACATTGAAGCGCTTAGTGGGGGGGGGGTCTTGAGAATTGCTGCTACGGCGTTGGCTGCACTTGCCAAGCTATATGCTCTTGTGCTTCAGGATGCAGCGGCATCCACTACTGTCTTCACCACCCGACTCAAGTGTCAACAGACTGTGTTGGTCCAGTCTTTAGATTCGTCTGCTGTGGGTCGAGGGAGGCTGATGTACTGTACAAAGATTTTGCAAAAGCCTTCAACAAATGTGACCATGGCTGATTTCGGGGCCCAATGGGCACGTTTGGCCCAGGAATCATTGCAAGGAATGGCATTGGCAAGGAATGCACACAAAATGTGCACAAAAGGAATTACTGGCGAGGTAAGGAGATGGATCTTTAACTTCCTAACAAACAGAATCCAAAGTGAATCAACAAAGTAAAATCTGAATCATCCACTGTGAAAAGCTCAGTTCCCCAAGATACCATACTTGCTTCAGTACTTTTCCTCGTACTCATATCAGACATAAACAAGGGTACAAACTATAGTACTGTATCATCCTTAGCAGATGACACTAGAAATTGCATGAGTAGATAATATAGAGGACACAACAAACCTCCAATCCGATATTAATCAGGTCTTTCAATGGGCCACAAAAAATAAAATGATGTTTAATGAGGATAAATTCTAGTTACTGTGCTATGGAAGAAAAAAACTTCAAAGCAGAAATCATATAAAAATGGTCAAATCACAGTATTGAAAGAAAAAGCAGTGTAAAAGCTTTAGGAGTAATCATATCGGATTTCCTTACTTTTAAAAACACAACACAGTTGCTGTCACAACTGGAAGAAAATAACAGGTTAGATAACAAGAACCTTCCAAACAAGAGGTGACATGCCAACGATGATACTGTACTTTTTTAAGTCATTAGTGCTCTGTCGAGTGGAACATTGTTGCCCACTAAGTCTCATTCAAAGCTGGAGAAATTGCTGACCTGGAGAATGTGCAAAGATCTTTTACTGCTAGAATCCACTCAATAAAACTTCTAAATTATTGGGACTGCCTAAGAATGTTAAATCTGTATTCCATAGAGCACAAGCAGGAGAGATACATAATAATTTACATTTAGAAAATATTAGGAGGACTGGTTACAAATCTTCACACAGAAATAACACCACTTGAGACCAGAAGACAATGCAGGATGTGTAAAATAGCCCCACTGAAAAGCAAAGGTGCAAATAGGTATGCTGAGAGAGAACTCAAGCAAGTATTGAATCAGCCAGAAAAATGATAGGATGGATTACGAGAACCTTCAAGTCCAGAGTTCCCATCACAATGGTTGTACTCTTCAAATCACTTGTGTTGTCCCGTCTTGAGTACTGCTCAGTACTCACTTTCCCCTTCAGAGCAAGAGAGTTTGCTGAAATAAAGGGAATACAGAGAACATATACGGCACGCATAGACGAGATAAAACACCTAAATTATTGGGATCGTCTCAAAGCTCAACAAATGTACTCGCTAGAAAAAGAGACGAGAGAGATACCAAATAATATACACATGGAAAATACTGGAGGGACAGGTCCCAAATCTGCACAGTAAAATAACAACGTACTGGAGTGAACGATATGGAAGAAAATGCAGAATAGAACCAGTGAAGAGCAGAGGTGCCATAGGCACAATCAGAGAGCACTATGAACATCAGAGGTCTTCGGCTGTTCAACGTCCTCCCAGCGACTATAAGAAATATTGCCGGAACAACCGTGGACATCTTCAAGAGAAAATTACTGTTTTCTAAAAGACGTTCCGGACTAACCGGGCTGTGGTAGGTATGTGGACCTGCGAGTCGCTCCAAGCAACAGCCTGGTGGACCAAACTCTCACACGTCAAGCCTGGCCTCAGGCCGGGCTTGGGGAGTAGAACTCCTCCCAGAACCCCATCAAACAGGTATATATATTTTGTTTACTTTAGGAGGCAACCAGTGCCAGTACTTCTGTAAGGTATGTATTCCGAGATGAGAATTTGATGTGTCCAATAATTTTGAGTACAGTCCCTCAGGGTTCATTGCTGCATCCATTAACTTTCAGTACAGCTCCTCAGTGTTCACTGCTACATCCATTAACTTTCAGTACAGCTCCTCAGTGTTCACTGCTACATCCATTAACTTTCAGTACAGCTCCTCAGTGTTCACTGCTACATCCATTAACTTTCAGTACAGCTCCTCAGGGTTTGCTGTATCTCCTGCTATCTGAGCTTCCTTACTGTCCTCAGGCTAAACTGCTTCTTGGATTATAATTCACCTAAAAATGATCTTGGCTTAATTTATTTTTGTTGCCTCCCCCCTCACATTAAAATCCATCTGGCATACTATATTGTTGCTTCACAAGCATGTGGACTTAAGATTTCTAACTTTTAGCGAATTTCTTGTTGTCTTCTTTTAACACCAGTGTCATGAGACTGATTATAGTGTGTCATAGTGATGATGATAATAGATATTTAGTTGGGCCTACTAGTATTAAGAATGTATATACAATAAAGTGGGAATACAGCAATAAACCAAATGTAAACATGCATCAAGGCCCAAGATGTGGCTGATGAAGATGGAGTATCCAGCACACACTCCACTGTATAGAGTGCACATGCTCTTGAATAATTGTCTCTTACACAGTCATGGATTAAAGATAGTCGGTGTAAACTCATTCATTATTAATGCAAAATTATTTTTTCGTACTGTATATTGTACAGATTCCTCAAGAGTTTGTTGATATTGATGTGAAAAGTTCAAACCCACGGTACAATCTTCATTTCTTCCTAAATATCCTTCTATGGATATATAAGACCACCTATGGGTCTTCTTATATATCCATGCTTTGTATTAGCATGGATAATATTAGTTTATTATTTTATTAATCTATATGTTCATTGATAACACTGAGACTGACAAAGAGCAGGAATGACACAAATACATATTGAAATATATAGTTTAAATCAAATTATAGCTGCTTCTCATGCTTTCTCACATGTTAAAATGTCATATTGTGCCAGGGGTGCATGAAGGATTTTTTACTTGTCTTTTTCACTTTGTCAAATTACCATAAAAAAGGATCAAGAAAGCCTTTGTTGTACCTAGAATTGGAATTGGTAAAAAACAGTTTTACTACTAAAGTAAAAAAATTAATTAATACTATCGCGCCCCCAGCGTGTAGGCGAGCGTGCGGGCAAGCGCGTGGCGACACTGAAATGTGTATACTCGTTTCAGTTTTCTCACCTTAATTATCGTGCTATGTCATTCGTTTTGGTATCATTGTGTTCGCAATTAACTTCCCTGCAGGTGTATATGCATATAATGTACAAAAGCCCGGCGTGACTTCCAGCAGGAAAGCCTAAAGTTACCTGTAAACGAGCACAGACTGGCACACCGCAACCTAATGTGTATACTCGTTCAGTTTGATAACATGAATTTTCGTGTTACGTCTTTCATTTTGGTATCAAATTGTTCGCAATATAAAGGAGCGTATTTTAAAACTAGTACCATAATAATAGAGCAATAACTGGAATTTTAACAAATATTTTAATTTTGGACACTCATCATCACAAAATTATTTATATCTTTCCAATGTTCTGACAGGGAGCCGGTCGGCCGAGCGGACAGCACGCGGGACTTGTGATCCTGTGGTCCTGGGTTCGATCCCAGGCGCCGGCGAGAAACAATGGGCAGAGTTTCTTTCACCGTATGCCCCTGTTACCTAGCAGTAAATTAGGTACCTGGGTGTTAGTCAGCTGTCACGGGCTGCTTCCTGGGGGTGGAGGCCTGGACGAGGACCGGGCCGCGGGGACACTAAAAGCCCCGAAATCATCTCAAGATAACCTCAAGATAACTGACATAAATTTTTGTGTTACATCTTTCATTTTAGTATCATATTGTTCGCAATGTAAAGGCTCTCATTTTAAAACTAGTCCCAAAATAATAGCACAATAAATAGAATTTTAACAAATATTTTAAAGTTTTGACCAAAAACGTGTTTATAATCTTTCAAGTGTTCTGGCATCAAGTTTCATGTTACATCTTTCATTTTGGTATCAGATTGTGCGCACTCTAAAGGCGCTTATTTTGAAACTATCCCGAGATCGATCGGATAACAAATTAATTTTATACAAATATTTTTGTATTGGACGCGAGTCCTGTCCCTGGCTAGGACTAAAGAGAAAAAAAGTGGACGCGAGCGGTGTCCAGAGCAGGCGATAGTGTTAAAAGCATAATATTTATAATATAGCAATTTTAAGTCAGTTATAATATGCTATCAAAATGTTGTACTGAACATAACACAAGTCCTCTTGCCATTTAATTTGAAATGATCACTTGACTCAACCAGTAGAAAAAAATCCAAGCGTGAAGAACTTGACTTTGGTGCAAACTTGTGTATAATGTCATATAAAGGATACATAGCTGCTCAGGTCAATAGGTGAGGACATTGTAGTAAACACAAGTATGAAGTGCAGATAATTATGTTCAGTGAACAAGGTGTCATTAACTTGAGACTGCTGCAGACTATTTAGATTTGGCTGAACTAATATTCTGTACATAAAGATTTTTCCAATGGCATTGACTTTAAACGAGCAGTTGAAGATGTATCCCATTATCTGACTAGCCCCAGTACTTTAACATTCTAAATAAAGAACTTGTTACTGTACTACTAGATTAATTGGATAACTTAATACTATGCTCCATATAATTAGACAAGCTTCAGTTTAGTTCAGGTCATTTAATTATGTATAGGATGACAATATTTTGTACTGTATGTGTGTTCAATCACTTAAAATGAACCAAGTGTAAGTGCAGAGGTTACAATTATCTGATATTCATAACTCCTGGTAATATTCTGATTTGACCATGTATTCTTAATATACCAAAAATTAACAAGAGAAAGGTATTTTATGTTAATTGTTTTTGTTTCTTTACAGACTTTACTCCCGAGGCAATTCAGGAAACACCTTCACATGACCTAATGGAATTTGATGAGACTCCTGGTTCTTCCCCTATTTCACAAGCTATCAAGAGTAAAAAGCAAATGAATGCCAAAACACAATTGTTCAGAAAAGGTTCGGGAAGAAAGAAAGATGTCAAAGAAGAAAAGGGCACTTCAGAATCATCAGATCCTTTTGGATTTGTGAATACTGAAATGGAAAAACTTCAGGTGAAGAATCGTAGTTCTCCAGTAGGCAGAGGCTCCAGGTCTAGGACAAGCACTCCATCTCCAGCCCGAATGCTTTCCAAATCAAAATCTGCAATAAATACATTACAGAGAACAGCACGGCGTTCCTCAGAGTCTGCTGGCTCAAATGAAGGAAGTCCTTTACCTGCAAATAAACGTTATAAAGAGAACAGCCCTTTACCTACTGCTTCACCAGACAGGAAAAATGATTCTCAGAATGTAATGGGTAAAGGTAGACCAAAGACTAACCGAACTGTAACCCGCACAACTTCAAAAGAGAGTAATTCTCCTGCGAAGAATACAAGAAATCGAAGCCCATCTGTTACAAGTTCCATAGGAAGCAAACCTGGTAAGCCCAAAATGCGTAAGGCTTGGTCTGATAGATCTTCTGAATCTCAGGAATTCTGATTTATTCACTATTTTAATGGTTTATTTTTTTGTATTATATATCATTGATTTTTTCATGTCCAGTGATTCTTAATCAAATTGTTTATCTGATCTGTTAAAAAATTAAGTAAGGCTTGTAGCTAGACAGTTTATATAATTAGAATAATGAAAATATTGGATTCCTGCTAAGTATCAAGTCTTGAAATCAAATTAAAATAAACCCAAAGTGACCTTTAAACAAGTATAATAGAAATCATTCCTGTTGGAAGGTTAAAAGTGCTCTTGACAATCCTTTGGATTTCTTACAAAAGAGTAACCAAAGAAAGACTGGATATTGCCTTTTTGTACTCGTTTTTACAGTATGTCGTGTAAAGTTAGGTTGATAAGTAAGGTGTAAATAGGTAAGCTACCTGTAGCTAATGCCTTTCATACTTTTTAATACAATCTAAATTGTAAGCAGGTTTCTCTTGACCCAGATATTTTATATTTCCGGTCCAAGCTACAGTCATTTTATACAGTGACAATAAATTTTTTGCATATTCTGCTTAATATTATTTATGCAATAAGCAAAACATAATACATATCACAAGGTGTAGTATTATTTACTAGTCAAAAGTCTTAAAATATATATATATATATATATATATATATATATATATATATATATATATATATATATATATATATATATATATATATGAAATATATTTGTATATATATATATATATATATATATATATATATATATATATATATATATATATATATATATATATATATATATATATATAATATATATATATAATATATGTATATATAATATATATATATAATATATGTATATATATATATATATAATATATGTATATATAATATATATATATAATATATGTATATATAATATATATATATAATATATATATAATGTCGTATCTAGTAGCCAGAACGCACTTCTCTGCCTACTATGCAAGGCCCGATTTGCTTAATAAGTCAAGTTTTCATGAATTAGTTGTTTTTCGACTACCTAACCTAACCTAACTTTTTCGGCTACCTAACCGAACCTAACCTATAAAGATAGGTTAGGTTCGGTCATATATCTACGTTAATTTTAACTCCAATAAAAAAAAATTGACCTCATACATAATAAAATGGGTAGCTTTATCATTTCATAAGAAAAAAATTAGAGAAAATGTATTAATTCAGGAAAATATGGCTTATTAGGCAAATCGGGCCCTGCATAGTAGGCCGAGAAGTGCATTCTGGCTACTAGGTACGACATATATATATATATATATATATATATATATATATATATATATATATATATATATATATATATATATATATATATATATATATATATATATATATATATATATATATATATACACACACACACACACACACAGTATATAAATAATTTCCTGAATGTATCAATTGATCAAAATTTGTTTGTGTGTTTTTCTTGCATGTTTTTAGATTAGTTGAATCACCAGGCTATAATTTACATCCTCTTCCAGTTCAATGTAACACAGCTGAGGAGTCTTATCAATGTGGAATATACACAGCTGCTGACTCAGCTCTGTTACCGTCAGGTACATGTGATTTATATTTTTGGGTTCAAAGGGTCCTATTCGATACCCTACCTTATATTGAAGTGTGAATCGTGTTTTAACAATTCTGAATAATGCTCCAAAGAAAGGGTCAGTATATTGGGAAAAGTATATTTGAAAATTGTTTTATATATAGAATACAAGAATAGCAACAAAGAAAGCTACAGATACATTTTAAACATTCATACACAACTAATTCATTGTGTTTAATGCAATTCAGTTATATATTAAATATAGGTTTTTATTTTATTCTTTTGCATGCTGATAAAATATTTAGGGTTAACACTGTCAAAGAAAAGGGTTTGTAAGGTAACAAAGAAAAACAGACAGGAAGCACCACTTAATAGGAAAAGTTATCACATATTTTCAGTACTATGCAACTTTGATATTAATCATTCCAATGTATGCTATAAGTCACATTCTCACTCGTGTCCTACATCTTTTTCCATTTCATACTCTATATTTAGAATTGTCATACTTGCTCCTTCTCCTTTCTGAACAAGGCTGCCTTTGGTCTATACCCTGAGCCATAGGACTAGCTGTGCTGAGACCATTACTAGTATACCAGGCTCGGCAATAACAATGCTCCGTTGAAATGAGTATCCTTGTAGATTACATTGTCCCATAGTCCATGTGCTAAAAATACCAATGAGAACTACTACTTTCTGTGATACCTAAGAGCATACGAAACCTTCCGACTATGGGACAAGACAATTTGCTAGGATTCTTCTCTTGGTGAGTCTCGAAGTTGCTTGGGGCCAGTGGTCTCGATGGATCCTGTATAATGGTTCAGGGAAGCTACCAAGCCAAAGCTCAAAAAGGAAAGTTTCATTCTACTCGGCTGTTTTTCTGGGGGAGCCCCTTCGGCTCCCCGGAGCTAACCGGGCTGATATGAATATATTAGACCCCTGGCATCAGTCTGTGCATGGAGTTCTAGGCCTACTGAGGACCACGAGCCAGAACCTGGGCCCCTCCCCCCCTCAGAGAGGCACAAGACAATGGCCTGTAGACACCCCCTGTGTGGTTGGAAGCATTTTATGTTTGCCATTGACTGAGTCAGGCACTCAGAAAGGTAAGTGCCCCAAAACAAACCCCTATTCTGATTAAAATTTTGCTTGTGAAAGCCGAACTAGTGGACAGAACTCCCCAAGTGAAAACGAGCATGACGTCACCACGCTGCTGTCAGTGCAACCTACCCCCTCCCTCCCCAGGACATGGAATGGGGAGCCTCAGATCCCCGCACCAGCTATCCACCCTGCAGTTCTGTGGCCGATGTGGAACTGGCAAGGTCATGTACCTCTGGATCCAGAATGGTCCAGTTCTGTGCCTTGTGGTATGGTGCTATCTCTACAGTGGTGTGCAAGCCAGGTGTAATTTCTGCAGTACTCGAGTTGCATGCACCTACCACAAGTCATCTTGGGATCTACCTCCGCTGTGTCTTTTGGCTGTTCGGTAATTGACCGCCCTTGGAATCGGCTGGGGTGTTTCTTGCTTCCCTGTTTGCCTCTGGGTAGGGGGTAGTTATTGTCACTGGTTGGGCACAGTGTACTGTGCAGCTAGTTATCACCTTTCATAGTGGCTGGCTCTGTTCCACCTGGGTACGTTGTCGTCTTGCAGGGTTTTTCTTTTCATTTTTGTTTTCCTGCCTAGTGGGGGTCTGCCCCTTGGTTTGATCACACACTATTGTATCCTGGTGGTCCTCTGCTAGGCTCCCGCCAGTGTACACATCCTGTGGGGCTCAGCTTTAGCAGTTTGCTTGGTAGTTTTTGGGCGCCTGTAGCAGTACCCTGCCTGGGCTTCCCTTAGCAAAATAATGCGACTAAGGGCCCTGGGAAACCCTGCAGAGGCTCTTTGGTCCGATAGATGCGACCCCTGGATCCCCTCTTGCTTCGTGTGAGTTAAGGTTGCTCTGTCCCCCTGTCTGATGGTGACATTCACCAGTTGTGCCTTTGTCATGCTGCCTGTTGGGTCAGTGACACCTTTGACCCGGAGTCCTGCTAGTTTTGTTCCTTGTTTGTACTCCAATACACCAGTTCACTGATCATGATGTTCAGGTGTAGGCAGCTTCGGTGTTGCATGCTCGGTTTAGGTTGATGCAGCCTGCTAGGTTAGTTGCTACCCCAGATACCCCGAGACTGTCCCAGTTTGGTTATAGGGACCCGGACTTGGAGGTGTTAGTCGCTTCAACTTTGGTTCAGTCCGCGCCCCCTTGTCCTTTCCCTTCTGCTGTTCATCCTGGTCGTCTCCTTCCCCCCCTCCCCCTTATTCTCCCCCTTCCCTCCCTGCATCCAGCTCCAAAGCATCTGAGGCTTTTGGAGTTCGGGCAGGGTTTATTTGGTGATGAGACTTGGGCAGTTTTGGGGAATGCCCCT